>NC_092021.1:25598354-25683354 GCF_042242105.1 Pempheris klunzingeri
ATATTTTGTGTTGCCCTTGTTCGAAATTTCAAGCACAATGAAGAAACAGATGAGTTTTAAACGCCGGAGCTCTGGCAGCGTGGCCGAGTGTTTGCTGCAGCCTTCGTGATGCCCAGTTGAACCCTGAAGTGACCTCAGTGTTTGTCCTGGAGGTTGTTTTGACCTTCTGTGAAATAAAAACAGTTTTTGCAATAAAATTTGAGTAATAATGCAGATTTGTATGAAATGAACACTACTGTAAGATCATTAATTCATTTATATCGTCGCTTTTACATTTATAGTACTTAGAATATACAAGTGTATTTCTAAAAAAGAAACATTAAAGGTATTTCAACTATTTATTCTGTAACCAGATCACTCATCTTCATGTACAATTACATTTTCTTTCACGTTTCTTTTCGATGACTGATTCCTGAGCCAGTTTCCTTGTCTCGTCCTCCAGGTATGTGTACCACAGCTCCAAGTGGATGGTGGCAGGAAACGCCGACTCCCCGGTGCCCCCGCGAGCCTACATCCACCCGGACTCTCTGGCCTCAGGAGACACCTGGATGAGGCAGGTGGTCAGTTTCGACAAGCTCAAACTCACCAACAATGAGCTGGATGACCAGGGACACGTAAGGGACCTTCTCTCATTGACTTCACCACTTTGTTAAATCTGTATATGACCTCGATATTGATGAGAAATGTGCCAACGCCTCCAATTACATGAGCTCAATACGCGATGAATTAACTGAACAGCTGCTTGGACGTAAACAGTAAAAACTAAAACACGTTCACTACTTGCTCCTCCTCTTCCTGTGCTGCTGGGTCACGCACTTTTTAAAAATCGATTGTTTGCAGTCACCTGATTCCGATGTCACCTGACGTCCAGATGTTGGGCAGGAAGTGAAAAACAAAGCCCGTGGAGCTGTGCTACTCATCGCTGCTCCATATTGTTCAGTTACAGGGGCACACGCCACCATAGCAGAGAAAAATCATTCACTTTAACCACAGAAGTTACTTTATTGTCCCCACACACGGGTATTGTCTCTCGAAGGTATTTTTGTCGGCCTTTTTCAGTCAGTACTCGATTAAAAAGCTCTCCATGGTTCGATGGAACGAGTCACTGTGACAGTTTGTGATTGTGTATCTAATGGAGAAAATCACTTCCTGCCCTCCATTTGCAGTAGTTGCCACAGCGTCGTGGTGATGTCATGTCACATGGTATATTTCCCATGTGACCTAAAGGCAGCGTAAAGCACACAGACATCACACCAAGTGATCAGATCTGATAATCCAGGTTTCTATCCATCATTTCTAACTCCTACTACTTTCTAATAGACTCCTGTAACGGAGATGATGGCTCTTTCAGCTGAAACTCCTTGGATTGAAATGTCCAAGCTGTGATTCATTAGTTTCATTTGAATGCCTCTCACTTCCCCGCGGTGTTCTAGAAATCCGTGCGCTCTCGGAGCCACGAGGCAGCTTTTTGGACAGAGACGTTTCTGATGCATTTGCTTGAAAGGAAAGTTGACGCTGAACTTCGTGGACTTCGTGCTGTCATGACTCACGGCACCGTGGGACTTGTTCAGAATTGATTTTCTGCGATACATGACAGTCTTCCACATCCAGCCCTCCCACAGCCGAGGCCGCTTCTTTGTGAAGATGGTCCACCCTGACTGAATATTATTAGGTTTGAAGATTAGCGTGGGGAGATATTAGAGGTCTGGGATTTGAACCCGTGCCCTGTTTTAATATACAATATTCATTCCGTCATGGCTCTGTAAAGCATTTTTATAATGAAACGGTTTTGTTAAAGGCACTTAATGATTGAATTTGATTTGCAGTCTGCTCCAGCAGCCACACCACTGAGCTAAAATGTGAGTCTGACCACAATCTGCCTGATTTACTGCCTTCCTTTTTAGCCAGTCAGTAACAGAGGTGGTGAGCTAAAGTAAGACTCTTATTGGCTCTTGGCTGCTCTAAATGTGTAATATGGGTTTCATAGGTGAAATATTTAACTGTAATGCAACAAGTTAGCCCATAATTTGTATGATTTACTGCCTTCCTTATGTATAATCAGCGAGTGGGCAGCCAGCTGAAGTGAGACCCTTATTTGCACTTTATGCTTCTCTATACTTAGAAATGGGCTTCATCAGTAAGGGGCAATATTAGGTGAAAGAAGGCTGCATTACTTTTGATTATTAGCCTTGACTATGTAGAAACCTGCAATGGAAGCTGAATAAAAGGTAAATATTAACACCAGTCATCTGTGCAGCAGCACCACAGCCCCCCTGCACTCGTGTTTCCAGAATAAAAGCTGAGTGCACATTAGCCTTACATCCATTAAGGGGAAGGACATTCAACTCCAAATGAACGATAATGTTGTGTGGATGTCTGACGGATGTGCAGGTGGGCAACTGTGTGGTGGCCGTGCATCTGACAGCTGGTTTTGATATTTTTCTGCTCCCCAGAGGACAGAAATTGATTAATGCAGCTTTAAAGACAACAGTAAAACACATTTCAGCTCACAGAGCCAATATTTCTCCAGTCATTCTGGATTTAAGCTGTGAGGTAATGGTGTGTGTCGATAACAAGAACACACTGTGCTGTGCTTGAATGTCACAGAATAGTTTATCTCACATGATCCTGTGTTAAACCTTTGCAAACTATAGCATTTAAAGGTCGTAAAATCTAGAAAAAATAGCAACGTTGAGTGACGCTGAACCTCATAACTCAAAGCTCCTTTTACATCATCTTTTCCATGAAATGTGTGAATCCGCTCTGAGCATCTCGTTTAGTCTTTTGTGGAAATTAAAGCAGATTGGATTAATAGCAAATCCATGAGTGTCTACTCTTACTAGCTGATGCAGAGTTAGTGCAAACAGCAGATGCTCTCCTCTCTTGCACATAATCACATAATCTCAATGTCAGAACGGTGGAAGATGGCACGAAGCCTCCCGTCATTACTGTCAAACTGTTTTAGATCGCTGCGCTCTGGGATAATGATGAAAAGAGCACAAGGAGCTGCTGCAAATCAATTTCCCGTCAGAGCTCACCATTAGTGCGGAGAGGCCAGGTGATTAGAAAAGCGGCGTCGTGACGTTTCCAGTGCTGCGACAAAATGGCGGCAATCGGTTTAATGCAACAAGCTGCGTGGGGCTGGAAGGTTCCTGCTCCGTCACAACCCTGCAGATGATCCCATCAGCTCAGTGGTGACAAATGTAATAACATATGGGTGTTAGTGGGCGAGGATTCACATGCACGGCTCTCCCAGAATGATGGGAGGTTGTCTTTCCTCTCCCCCGCTGCACAGTTTAAGGGCTTTGTCTCCCTGGAGGGAGTTTAGAGGCCAACGGAAATTAATTTTGGAGCTTCCTGTGTGGGAAACCTCAGCACTCCTCACTCATCCTCCTGACTTGTGGTGTCGTGAAATGTCTGCCTCATCAGAAACAGACAGCGTACATGTCATGAATTATCAGATGTCACAACAGAAGCAGTGTGTGTGAGAAAAAAACAATATTTATTGTGTCTCAGACGGCACTTCGTCAGCCAGCCTGATCAACAGCGCCTCCTCCATTCTGTGATTGTGTGTTGAGATTAGCAGGTTTATTTATTTTTTTAAAAAGGCCAGAGTGACAATTTTACTATTTTTAAAAACGTTTTCTAATTAAAGCATTTGTCTGCAAACTAATTATAGTGTCTTTGGCATTTTCCTTTTTGTGGAAAAAAAGTGCTTCTTCCCCTAAAAAGAAAATAGGGGCAGAAATAAAGTTTCTCTATCACATTAAATATTCATGAAAAAATAAGCAACAGTAAAAAAAAAACTAAAGTTAGAAAAATCATCAGATTCTGATTCAAATATTGTTAAATTTTGATCTGCAAGAACCCAAAAGCAGGAACTAAAACTGTTCTAAACTTCTGTGGATAAGATTGTAGGATCACACATTTCACAGTAAAAGCCTCGTGTAGGACTTTTAGTTTATTCTTCTTCTTCACTACAATCCAGAAGGATACTAGTTCATTTGCAGATGCAAATTTTCCATATAAATCCAACGATCAGTTTATAGAATGTAATCTGATTGGTAATTGGCCGATTCATAATTTAATTCATGATTAAAAAATACACTTTATCTCCACCAAATGCACTAAAGCTAAATGTTTTTATTTCCTCCACAAATTGATTAAACAGACAAAATGTGTATAAAAAAGTTGAACAGTTGATGCTGATTATGTTTCTGTTCTTAAATAAAACATTATTAAAAGTTAACTTTAGGAAACACGTGCATCCTGACACAGAGGACATCAGACTAGTCAGCTAGCAGCATTAAACGTTCTTGTGCTCTGGGCGCCTCGTCGCCCGGCTGGACTCGTCGCCCTCTGGGTTGCGGCCTCGTGGGTTCAGACTCGCCTCATGCCGTCGCTCTCGCCTGTCGTCTGTTTCCTGTCTGTTCTCGTTGGTCCCTGGGAAAAGCTAATAAAACTGTGGAGCAGGCCGGACCGGCCAAAAGATTTTTTTTGTTTCATAAATGCTTTGTTGTTAACGACCCATTGCACTGTAACGTATCAGTGCTGTTGTGTGAGATCGACCAGGCAAATGTTCATAGTCTGTTATGCACATTTGCCTGTTTTTCTAAAGTGAATCAGAGACAAACATTTTTTCACATGACAGCAGTTTTCAATCCAAAAGTCCTTCTCCATGAGGGACGTGTCGGTGCCTCTCGGGTGTGAGTGTCCAGATGAGTCTCAGAGGGGATTATTTAAAGAGCGTCATTACCTCCCGTGAAAATGAAAACATCACTTATTTATCCTAATTGTGTTTGAGCGTGAACAACTGAACTGTCAGCTGATGCACTCTGGCTGCCCTCTGACTCGTTTGTTCAGAGCGAGTCGACGTGTGATCCGCTATGACTTTACATCACCTCAGGCTGACTGGGGACGAGGAGCATGACTCCTCTGGGCCACAAGGCAGCTGTGAGTGAGTGTGTGTGTGTGTGTGTGTCTGTTTGCTAAAACATAACTGCAATTCAACCTGCATCCACTTCATGAATGAATTGTTTCACAAAAATTGTCTGGTGGCTCTTTTCTAGGAAGAGAAAAATCATCCGATATATATATGAAATGAGGCTTTTTACTTTTCCTCCTGGAACGGCAGAAGATTTTCTGTTTTTATTTGACCACCTACAAGCACAGTGGTTTAACAGACAAAGGGAATCTGTATCCTCTGAACATCGTGCATCTCTTCACTCGCACAATAAAATGATCATGGTGGAAAGGACGTAAACGCCTGCAGTCATCACTCTGAAACATTTCCTTCTGATAGTCTAATTCTGTAATTTCCATTTTTAAATTCCTGTTTTACCGATTGACAGAAGAGCAGCAGGGAATCAGCCCACAAAATCATTTCTTCCCTCGTCTAAAACTGATGCCAAGACATGCAGCCAGGAGACATGTGTGTCTTTGGGAAAACACAATTTTGCGCAACTTCCCGTGAGCACCTGGAGGAGAGAGACGCCACAGCACCACCCACGCAGTTTGATCGACAGGTGTTCTAGGAAGTGACCGCAGCGCAGCAGAGATGGAGACGGCGTTTCTAAAATGAGGATTGCAGATTACAGCGTCCATCTGTGTGAATCTGTGCAGCAGCCAGGCATAATGTGTGTGTGTGTGTGTGTCTGGAACATAAATGTAGTGTTTCTGATACTCAGAGCTGCCCCCCTCCCTCCCCGCCCCCTCCTCATATCCGTGATTTGAAATGACCCCCTCTGCAGTAAGCAGAGTGGGGGTGAGGAGTGAGGAGTGGGGAGGTTGGGGTGTTTGGCTCTGGGTAGGTTTTCTCACTCTCAGATTAATCAAGAGCAGACCGAGGCCCCGAGGCGAGGCCGGGGCCAACAGCGTCTGACGCCTCCGCTCCGCTGTGAAATAATCCCCGGCCCTCCTGCGAGCGTCATCGCAGTGTGAACTCAGTTTCCACTTAACGTCACGTAGCCCTGATAGAGCGCCAGATAGAGTCACCTCAGCTAAACCATGTTACAAAGGTCATGCATGTATTGTGCATCTGTAGAGAGAAACATCGAAGGCTGCAGCTGCCCTGGAAACTTTCACATACACAAATCTATATGGGGTTTTTGATCACCTGCCTTCTTTTCTCATGTTCAGGTCATCCTCCACTCCATGCACAAGTATCAGCCTCGCGTTCATGTCATCAGGAAGGACTTCAGCAGCGAACTGTCTCCAAACAAGGCAGTGCCCAGCGGGGAGGGGGTGAAGACCTTCAGCTTCCCAGAGACCGTCTTCACGACCGTCACCGCCTACCAGAACCAGCAGGTACGGTCAAGAATGAACGCAGAGTCAAACAGTCCCTGCAAAGTTTGCATTATCTTGTATTTAAAAAGAGGGTGAGGGGGCTGCAGCTTCAGAAACAATGCTAATGCCAAGAGAAGTGGAGTAAAGATGCAACATGAAGAGAATGTAAAAGAGTGCAGACCTTCTCGTGTTGCCTCTGTCCTCCGAGCGTTTGGTCTCGAAGTGAAAATCAAGCTGTTCCACTTAGAGCTCCCTCTGGAGACCTGGAGCTCTTCGGTTCTCTTTCTGTTTCTCTGCTGGATTTGTTTTCCAGGGTTTTTGTGTGTTTTTGACTTTGCATAATTTCTGTATTGGTCTTGACTTCCTGCTGATGGAAATGTTTGCCCCCGTCAGCGGCTGCACTCACCAGTCTGACCAGTCACCTCAGACTGTTTTAGTGTTAAACTGAAGCATCTTTACAAACACTTTTGCGAGCCAAAGTCCAGCAAATGTGGAGCCTCAACACACTTTTCTTATGACTCCTAAGAATCATCCTCTCTGGTGCTGCTTCTCAAATGGACCTTTGTTGATTATCAGAATGGAACCGTTGCTGATTTCATTTCTAGAGTTAAAGATTTTGTGATGGAACTAATTTACACCACCAACAGAAACAAACAGCTTTTAATATCAAAATGAATATTACAGTTTATTGTTATATTGCATAGAAATATTGGTATATTCAAGGTGTTTTGGAAAAGGCACCGCAAAGTAAAACACTGGAATAATCTCCTTTCCATGTTGTTGTCTGCAGATCACACGACTAAAGATCGACCGCAACCCGTTCGCCAAAGGATTCCGGGACTCTGGCAGAAACAGGTTCGTTATCACAGCATCCGTTTAGCGACTGATCAGCTGCAGCCTGTTCTGGTGTTTCAGCACTAAAAACAGCTGCTTTGTCTGTTGCTAAGAGGAACCCTTCAGATCTGCAGCACAGACAGGCAGACAGACAGTTGGTAGATGGTTAATCAGATCAGATTTCACCTTTAGATTGTTGTCTGTCCACATCATCAGACCATTTCATGCTCTAATTAGTAAATTAATCACTTAATCTTTCTTTTATTACATGACAAACAGTCAGCAGAGGGTCTGCAGTTATCAGCAGTCCTCACCAGCCCACGCTCACCTGTCACAGCTGCAGCATGTGGTGATGTAGCTGCACACCTTTGCTACCGCGTGACCCCCATAACTCACAAACATACATCCACCTTTAACCGTGACTGTAATATGTTAGCCGACGTTCTCACAAGAGGAGATGGTCCTGTAGACGTATATCCTTTCAGGCTTGAAGAACATAATCTTCCACAGTTTGTGCTCTTTTGGTGAACGTTACATTACAGCTCAGTTATCCCCCCCCTCTGGGTTAAAAGTGGTGAATTTTTGGGTTTTTCTGTGTCTATAAAAATGATTTTCACACTTCTTTGGGTCCTGGCACACGAAGAGGTAAAGCCATTAAACCGCTGCTGAAACAATGGTCACATATATCGTGCTCTGTGCAGCCCCAGACGTCTAGACGTCTTTAGAGCGAAGTCCATGCTCACAGGGTTATTAACACGTGATGTTTAATGGCACGTTCCCACACCCCGTACGGCCCGGCAAAGCGGGCAGCATCACTTCTTAAAGGACAGGAAGCAGCACACACACTCACACACACTCAGCAGGCAGACGGAGACAGACGGGGTGTCGCACTGTTTTCTGTGACAGCAAACACACAACCTGCCTCGTGTTGTCGCTGCGCCAACTGTCGTGGTTCTTCGTCATTCGTCTCGTCGCCCTCTTGTCGTTTCCTCCTCTCTCTTCCTTTCCTTTTTGCCTCCTCGCTCCTGCTGTCATTCCCCTCTCTTGATTTGTTTCTCTTTCTCTCAGTCTCTGAATTATCATATATAACATTTGTGGAGGAGAGCGGGGGTGTGCTGAACCACCAGACCCCTCCGCACATGAAAGCAGCCTCCTCATCTGGTCCGCATTATTGGCACGCAGATATTTGAGACATCTTTTTTCGTTTTTCAGACAATAGACTGTTTGATTTATGAACTGGCATTAGAATTTCATTGCAGAAAAGCTACAGATGAAAAGATAACGGAGCATGAGATATTTGTCCGGAGAGAGAGAAAATTAATCTATCCCCACATACTGCTCGTGCTTCAGCCCCGGTTTGATTTGTTTTGTTCAGATTCCTGTTGGAGCTGCAGAAAACTCTGCTTCTGTCACCTCAGAAACCCTTTTTCAGTGCGTCCACAGCTGCTTGTTGTCTTTGACCAGTCATGAATGTTGCCAGTCACCTTCTTACAGCTGCTTTTGCATGATTATGCTGATTTTAGGAGTTTAAGTGGTCGCATGCTCTGCTGAACATGAAATGTAACTGTATATTCGGCTCATTATTCTGGGAGATTTTACACCACAGCTGGAAGTTTAGATGTTTTCTTTCCTTCCATGTGGCTCAGATCAGACTTTTAATCCCCAAATGTGCAGAATCAGCAGAACATTTCTGTGGGTAGGAAGCATCGCCTGCATCATTAATGATAAGAACAATAATGAGTTTCACTTATAGAACACAAGTCATACAAAACTATGTCTAATATATATATAATATGATTGATGGAGGCTGGATGCTGCTTCAGCATCAGTTCAGCTGGTTAATAAAGGTAATCTGATTTGTGTGGTAAGTGAACATTTGTTTTTTTCATCTTATTGAGGGAGGGGGCAAGTTGCACATGTTTCCTGTATCAAATTGATCCTCCCTCCTCCGGCTCACCCACAGTTACTTTAGGAACGATCACTGCTGACATACAGGGATGTAGAGAAACATGAACGCCTAGTCACACTTTGGTGAGGATACATGTTTAGAGTGTATTTAATGGGAGAGCTGAGAGAGCTGTGTCTCTTCTTTGCCTTCATCTCTCACTTTTCCGCCGCGCTCCTGCTTGGTTTTTCTCACCGTCTTCGTCGGTTGTAGCCTCCAGGTCAGATAGGAGTAGTTAAGTAGTCATTTTTATGTCATGAGTGCAGCACTAGATATGGCAGGCCTACCAGTGATGGGATAACTGTGTGAGACATGAGGATATGTGAGCTGAGCTGTGGCTGATGTCCTGTCCTTTACTGAACTCTCACTGAGCTCCACCTCTGATCTGCAGCGATCAGAATGATAATACAGTCATTTGAATGCTCCAGACGCTTTAGTTATTACACACTGGGGGTATTTAGTCCTTCTCCAGTTCCCGGACCTCTTAGGTAGGTAAACCGTCGTGCACCCTGTCCAGCAGCATCACGCTGAAGTCTCACATTTATATTCCTTAAACTATCTAAAGCCAAGATTTATTTTTTATTTTTTGGCTGCACAGACACATTTCATACAAATGTCCCTGCAACGAGCCAACATATCTGGCATGTTTGGAAATCTTTGAATCTTGACTTTAAAGTGCAGCTTGTTGTGTAACATGAGCTGAAGTGATGAAATGATGCTGACTGGGAGCAAAATAGGTCAAAGGTCAGGATTTAAAACTACAGGCAAGAGAAATAAAAAGAGCACAGAGTTCACGACTGCAGTAGGATGCAAGTGTCTTGTTTCCATGACAACAAAAGCATCTCGTCAGTGACGGCTTTGTCAATAACTGTATTCTACGGTCTGCTATTGATTCCAATACTTCATGTCAAATGATTGATTGCAACAAGAGGAATCATGTACACGTGACACAAGGCCACGATGTGAAGCAGATAATGATGATATATAAAAAGCATAATAACAATACTGTTACTATTGATAATGACGATAAGGATATTGATTATCAGCTTTCTGTACATTGTCCCGTTCTTATTACACGGCTTTGCTGAATGCCAACTACAGCATTCTACCGTCGCTTATTTCTACAACACAAATTGTTGTTCTTGACGCAGTTAGTGGAAGAAAATCATTTCTAAACCAACAGATTATTGATTTCTTTAGTACAAAGCTGTGTCACGTCACTGCGCCCGCCAAGGTTTGTTTTGCAGTAATGTCTCTGTACATCATCCTTTAATTAGCGCAGCACTCTGATGTTTGCAAGTGTTGCACAACAACCATTTGTCTTGGTCAAGATTTATCCTCCTACAGTGAAATAGTCTGCTTTTACTTTTGGGCTGAATAGACCTCATAAAGGGCAACTCCAGAAAAAGGGAAACAGCTGCAACTGAAAATGTTGGAAACAAGAAGCTGGAAACATAAAAGTAGTTGTGACATCTTTTGTTTTTGTTGCTTTGTCGCGCCTGTCTTTTAAGCATTACTCAGTTTATATTAGTGTCGGATATGAGTGGCATTAACAGTCGTCACAAAAACTAACACACTTTTCTTTTAGCAGTAAAGTGACTGCAGCCTGTTTGCTGTGGAGCGTTACCAGCTAATTCCACACTGAGAGGAAATTCTAAATTAATAGAAAGGGCAAACCTGCACTGTTAATTCTCAGATTAAGCACCGACTTGTTTTCCTTTTTCTGACTCTCTCAGTAGCATCTTAATATAGAGCTAAGTTATGGCGGTGCCGTCAGCTGTGCCTGGTGACCAGGCTTTATGGCCTCGCGGAGGGATACAGCTCATTTGTTGGGTTTTGGTCCCGCAGCAGTGCGCCTGGCCCGTATGAATGAGTGCAGTGATGGCGAGGGCCCGGCCGATTAGCGTGGCGCACTAACGAGCTGCTGCGGCCAGGGAGTTAGTGGCCCTAAAATAACACGGTGAGCAGTGACGGGCGCTGGCTTCCCTGGGTCGGGGCCGAGCGGCGAGCAGGGAAGTAAATCAAGAAGGAAGGCGAACCGTGTACAGATTCAAGATGAAACGTCACCCAGATTTATGTGCACAGTAAAAACCTGCTCCTTTTTAATGGCTCCAGTTTCCTCCGAGCAGGACTCTGGTTTCTCCCTCCCCCACTCCCCCTCTCTCTCCCTCTCTCATTCACACACTAAACTATTATCACTCCCCTCTCTGTTCAACGGATCTTTTCAATGTTTTGC
This sequence comes from Pempheris klunzingeri, assembly GCF_042242105.1. NCBI lineage: Eukaryota > Metazoa > Chordata > Actinopteri > Acropomatiformes > Pempheridae > Pempheris > Pempheris klunzingeri. The sequence continues at coordinate 25,609,655 of NC_092021.1, forward strand.
TCTTGCTTACTAATATTCTCTGTCTCTCATCCATATCCATCTCTTAGCCCCCCCCCATTACACAAGACTTCAGAGCATAAATGACTCCACCTACACGTGAACCCATTTAGTTACCATTATTATTTCATGTTATAGTTCTCACGACAATGAAGGTTTCAGTAGAAAACAACGGGATAACAGAAGGTTAACAAGCGAATAAGATCCAGATCATATAAAAATGAAAACCAATGCAACAAATCAGATCAGAGAAAAGCTCTTTGGCAGGGAGCTCCACAGCGGAGGAGCCCGGACAGCAGGGCCCGGTCAGCCTCGGTGACAGGACGAAGCTTTGGAGCAACTTTTAGAGCTCCATCTGCCAGAAGAGCTCAAGTAGAGATCCGGCTCGTGGGGAATTAGCAGATCATTTATATGAGCGGGAGCAGGATCATGCTAAGATTTAAAAAAAAACAAGCAACAGAATCCTAAAATCAGTCACAAGTCCCTCTAAAGACAATGAGGAGCTTAAACACTCTCCCTCTCATGCAGAGGAGAGCTTTGTCCCATTTTCTCTTTCCTTTTCTATGCTGATGGGTTTTTTCCTGTGTCTTAATCAGGACTGGCCTGGAGGCGATCATGGAGACCTACGCCTTCTGGAGACCTCCTGTGAGGACCCTCACGTTTGAGGACTTCACCAACATGCAGAAACAACAAGGTGTGTGTGGATACACGTCACATCCAGATCAACAGAAAAGTGTCCCTCAGGGTTTCTCCTCTAATTCTTCTCATTTAACTTTAACTACGTTTTCTTTACATCAGCTGTAAATGTTGAGATTTAGTGCAAATCTGTAAAACACAGAAAGTTTAAAAAGTCCTGGTCACGTCCATTAACTATCAACTAGAAACGTATCTCTGCATCTCGACTTTGCTGGATTTCTGCTCGGTATTTGGTGTATTAGTTGAAGGTAGGTGGAAATTTGAGGCTCTTGAAAGAATTGCAAACAAAATGAATTATCCCAGACATGCAGGGAGCACTGCCAGCATTTTATCGTGGTAAAATGTTTTCATGGCCCAGCTTACTGTCAGGCGGCTCACTGAACACTTTTCTGACCTTTTCTCCTCAAAAACCAACATTAGATTACATGAACTTTTCCCCCTAAAGACGTGCAGGCGGGACGATCTTCATTCTTGAGTTGCAGCCATAGACCGGTTCATCGTTTCTGATGTCCAGCAGGGGGCGACTCCACTGGCTCCAAACAGAAGTCTGATTGGACGACTGCATTTTCCTGATGAGTTTCTGCTCTCAGTCGCTAGTTTACAGTCTTCTTCAACACAGCAGGATGTTAGTTTAGTAAATTGTGCTCCCATTTAGAGGAAAGTAGACCAGGAAGCACGGTTTGCTTTAGAGCAGGACTACCTTGTGACTGACCAATCAGAGCCAGTCCTGCATAAACCTAACCAATCAGTGGTGCGTTGCTTCTAGCTCCAAAATCAAGCTGGCGACGGCCGTTAAACCACAGTGCTCAGCTCGACTCTTTAAAACAGTTACGGTGGCTACGCCCACTTCCTGCATACAGTCTATGGTTGGACCACCATCTGTACTGTAATAGTTAGTTAGTTAAACAGTTAGTGACTGAAACTAAACTTCATTTTGCATGTGACCACTTTGAGAACCACTGCAGGATCTCTGTGTCAACTTGTTCATAGTTGATATTTGTGATTCATTACTACAACAATTATCCTGAACCAATAGAAATACGGTACAACTGACTGCTAATTACCCAACAGTGTTTTTAAGGGTAGCACCAAGTGAAAGCGATCAATACAGCGAGAGTAGCGTACAGCGGTAATTACCATGACCTTGGTGCACATGCTGTCCCAGCCTGAACTCTCCCTCTGCATACTTTCCCTGCATATATCACCACACACTGTATCAGCTATGGTTGTCCTTCATTTGAGCTTGGCCATATGCTGCTCCTCTGGCAGGTCGGCCAGCGTCTGCTGAACTTTTCACATCACGCTCAGCCCTTGAAAATAAAACCGTTAAACAAACCCTGTGGGTTTTGGACGGCTCGGCGACACGAGTCAGCGTCAGCCGGGCCACCTCCCTTCGTCTCGGCTCCGGTGCCGGCACAAGGTCTTAGTCATGGCTCATATCAAGGGCCACGTAGCTTTACGGCAACTGTGTTTCCTCGTTGACCTTTTCTCGGTTACCTCTGGAGGTCAGCATGACGTGACGCTCCGTATTTTGTCTGAGCGGGTGGACATGTGTTTGTTATCATTAAGCTCCTCCAAAGTGATTAGAATTTAATCAGAGTCCCTGCGTCGCCAGTGAACCCTGCGTCACCCTGAGAGGACACTGGTGTACATGTGCAGTGTGTGTTTATGTGTGTGTGAGTGTGTGTGTGTGTGTCTTTGCCCTCATGGCACCAAAACACCCTTTTCCCTTCAAGTAATCAACTACTCCCCCTCGGCACTGAAGCACCTCGAGCCCTCATAACCAGAGGAAAACATGACTTCATCAAACTGTGGCGCTCTCCTCCTGTCTCTCTCTCTTTCCTCATACCTTCTGCACGCACATACAAGCCAAAGACTAATTTCTGCCTTTTGTCCACAAAAGGTAGGAAGTAAAGTATTTTCTATTCTCTTCCATCTTTGCGTTCTCTCTCTCTCTCTCCCTCCCTCCTTCCCCTCTTCTTTCTTCCCCTCCTTCCCCACACACTCCCCCCTCCATCTTCTCGAGCAGAGCAGTGATATTATCGAAGGCATATGGTGCAAAATCAGAACCCCAGCCAAGCGAGTCCTGGATTATTTAGTTATGCCTCCTCCTCATTCTTGGTTCAAACTGAATTTCTCCAACGGGGAGATGAACCATAGCCAAATTCTCATTAATGGAAAATATGCAATTGATATCCCACAGCTATCATTTCACTTCATAAAGGCTTGACTCAGTGGATGCTGTTTGTGCCAGCGATGTTTTTCCCCCTTTGTGATGTGTAATTATATATATAGCTGAATTAGGACCGGACTGTCTGAAGTCAGGGATCTATTGATGAAAGGACTGGCGGCTCTGTTGACCAGATAGATTTATTTATCCATTTTTATCTCCACAAACCAGCACTGTATTCTATGATACGGCTCTCATATCTAACAAAGAAGAAGGCGCTGCACTTAGTCAGAGGGAAGGAGTTTAAAGTGGATCAACAAGGTTCTACGTTAAATCAGCGACAGGTGAACTCATAGTTCAGCTTCATTATTCTGACTCATGTGTGCATTCTGCTCTTCATCAACAAGGACGCCACATGCTTAAAATCTGAAGATGCATCCTGATGATGAGCAATTCTGACAAAAACTTTGGTTGATTTTGTACAAGAGCACATGTAGAGACAACATTCATACCCAGCCGTGGGAGAATGTCTCCTCTGAGGAAGAAAAGTTTGCTGACATGTTAAACCATAACAGACAAACCAGTTTTCTTATGGCTATTTTATGTAGAAATCAATAAATAAGGAAATGATATCGCTTATATTCACTCTATTATTTGTTCTATGAGGACAACATGGCATCCTTTTGATATTGATCGAATGACACAAAACACACATTTGTAAAAAAGAACGTTTCAGTCAGTTCCAGTAAGAATTATGTCCTCAGAAAGAAACACGACCAGCAGTCATACAATTCAAAATTAGAACAAAGCTATAGAAGAATGAATGAATGTGTAAATACCAACAAGCACAAAGAACCTATTGTTACACAGGTCTTCTCTATAATAGTTGATATACCCATTGCCTTGAGTGCACAAACAATGTTTTCCATAGCGAAGAGTGTCGCTGACTGCTAAAGAACATCTGTATCATCATTCGCAATATATCCAATGCACTCGGCTAATTAAGCTAGCTGCCCCGACTGACGTCATGTGTGCTCGCCGTCTGTCAGCAGCTGAGTGCGGCTGCGTTGTGTTCAGGCTGCTGGAGCTGATTTCTGCTTGTGATTCACCAGATGAGCAGCACTGCCTTTACAGCGCCTCGCATACTTTTGCTGGAAGCAGCATCAGACCAGAGGGTCAGACAAATGAGCAGTGTAGAGCGTCTGGTCAATAAAACACTCACAGCCAGACTCCTGAACATTTATACGTTGAATACAGGATGTATGTTCATCACTATCTCAGCTTGGAAGGATCATGGAACTGATAAACGCTCTGTAACTACTCGATGTTCAAGAGATTGCACGTTTATTTTATGTATAATTAACACTTTTACAATGAATAATCTTCTGAAATCTTAAAACTAAAGACGAGGTCTCGACCTGACTCTCTGTGTGTTTGTGTTTTCCAGGTGGAAGCACAGGCACTTCTCCCACCACCTCCAGCACGGGAACGCCTTCCCCTTCTGGTGCGGCACACCTCCTGTCTCCTTCCTGCTCCCCTCCGACCTTCCACCTCGCCCCCAACACCTTTAATGTTGGTTGCAGGGAAAGTCAGCTGTGCAACCTGGGCCTCTCTGAGTACCCAGCCTGCGCCCGCAGTAACATGGCGGCCCTGCAGGGCTACGGCGGCCTGGCCGACAGTTCCTACGGACGCCTCCAGGCCGCGGGGGGTGCTGTGGCCTCTGCTCAGCCCTCTGAATCCTTCCTGCCACAGAGGACTTCCTCTTTGATTGCTGCTGGCATGCAGGGCAGCGCTCATCCCTCCCTGACTAGCGGCGGCGGTGCCAGTGGCACTGGAGGCAAGATGGATGCCTACAGTGGTCAGCTGGGCTCCTTCCCAGCCTCACAGCTGCAGTACGTGATGCAGGCCGGAGGCAGCTCCAGCTCTGCCTCGTCCTCTTCATCAGGATCCTCCCCTTCCTCCGCCCACATGTTCAGCGGGAGCCACCACCACGTGCAGCAGGGCTCCTACAACGCTTTCTCCCTGCACAACCCTTACAACTTGTACGGATACAACTTCCCCACCTCTCCTCGCTTGGCCGCCAGCCCTGAGAAGCCCCAGGGAGGTTTGCTCTGCTCCTCGTCTCCCGCCGGGGCCTTCGCCGAGCGCCAGTACCTGTCCAACGGAAGCATGGACACTATGCACATGATCGGCAACACCAGCGGCGGCCAGCAGGGCAGCAGCTCCTGTGATGGACGTCAATATGGTTCCTCCTCTCAGATGTCCATGCACATGGTGTAGAAACTGGCATCGAACCTCACAGTCCTCCAAGCTTCTAAAGTCTTTCAGCTGAAGAGCAAATCTCTCATCTACGAACCCGGTTTGGTGTCGATGTTGAACCGGTGTTTTCACAGGAAGTGTTAATGTACTGCGGTACAAAGCGGACCCTTCACAAAAGGATCTCATGTTTTTGTTTTTAAAAGACACTCCACCACTTACAAAGCATTATAGAGGGAGTCAAAACTATTATTTAATTATCTTTGTATTAATAAAGGGAAAAATTGGGACAGCAGCCCGACTTTCTTACCGTTTCTAACAGGAAAGGAACAACAAACTCTGAGTGTAATGAGGAGAGGGATGAGCTCACACGCTCTGGTTCAGAGGGGATTATCAGTTGTGAATCTGTTATGGTGCAATAGTAGCAACACTCTTTTCAAGTGACTCAATCTTGATTTGTTTTTTTTTTGGGGACTCAAAGGCCATCCGGTCTGACATGACATCACGTCACTGTGATCCAGAAGTAAAAATGAAGGAGTGAGCGGCTCGCCGTCGTGGTCTGAAGTTTTTGGCAGGAGCGAAAAGAGACAACTGGACAAGATCAGTGAATGACTCACTGCTCCACATACATGCAGGAGACGGAGTATCTGGGCGCCAGTCGATGTGCCAAACGGGGGTGAATGCAACACGTGGACGCAGTAAGTCAAAGAAGTGTAGGTTCGGGTTTAACTGAGGAGCTTCATCCTGAAAACTGTCTGCGTTTATGTGGGAATTCAAGATTCCAACACACAACTTCACCAACCCGTCACACCCTCACAGACTGGAATGGCTTCACTATTTTTGAGTGGATTATGTTTTTAGGCATATATATAAGATGGCGAATGCAATCAATAACATAAGCTTAAAAGTTGTTGTGTGAAAAAGTTATAAAAGAAGCAATAGCAAAGCAGAGTAATTAAAGTATGTTTTGGTGTGTTGTAGAGATGTGTATTTAAGTGCTGAGCAGTATAACAATGTTACAGGCCAATCCGTTATAAAAAATGTGTGAAAAAAAGGGAAATGGCAAAGTAATTCTTTTTTGAAGCATTTTAAAAAAATGTAAATACAGGTGCCAAGCACGTAAAAAAGCTCAATAAACGTTTTAATTCATGTACATGGTTTTGATTTTTTTTATCCTCCACAATAAGCAGTCGGGTTTCAAAACAAAACTTGATTTCTGAGATAATTGTTCTGCAAAAATTAGAACATTCTGTGTTTTACAACTTGAGACCAGAGGAAAAGACGTCGTTATTGGTTTTTTTTTTTTTTACGCTATGAAGAATTTTTTACCCAAAACTCAGAGGAAGCAGAAGTGGCTCATAAAACCAACATCAGCAAAACAAATTATTTTGTTTACTGGAGGTAATGAAGGAAATAATGACACTGTCACACATGGCATGATGTGTGTTTCAGGGCTCTTTACTTATTGACGGCTGGGCGTTTTGTGGCCGAGGTTCTCTTATCAGCCGGACTCGGCCTTCAGGCTACAATAACAATGAGTGACATGATTATTAATCACACGAGAGAGCGTTCCCTGCTTATAAAACACACATCTGCTCCGCACCACATCACAGGCATGAGCTTCAAACACTGACGCAACGCATCGATCATAAACCAAACTGGAAGAAAAAGACCCAAAAAAGACAAATTTTCTCCCTGCTGGTTCTGTTTATTATGAGGACGAAGAATAAAGCTCTGGTGCCAACCGCACTCAGCTGCACTGCTGTGGTGCCCGACGCACATAAATATGGCACCTGTTTTAAAGAGACAAAGAAATCCCCCTGTAATCATCTGAGCCTCCGAGAAAGGGAAAACATGCAGCATTTAGGATCATTACTGCTCCAGCTTTGTGGTTCCCCCTCTTGTTACGGAGGCACAGACTCCGGGGATTTAGCCGAGGCCAATCAGCGTCCATTACACGGATGTCTTCTGAGCGGCTCTCCCCAATCACTTCCTATCATGCACGCGGCTCCGGCCATGAAATATCATATCTGAGCCATCATCAGAGAATGAAGGGGGTGTGGGACCCACTATTGGAAACACCTGTTTTTCCAAGCATGACTTCAAATAATGAGCAGGGTGATGTACCGGAGAGAAGCGCATGATTTCATAATTTGGCTCCACTCCATCTATCTGGACATTATTTCCAATAATTATTCATGTTATTTGTCTGATATACACCCCCCCTCTCTTGTTCCAGCAGCATTCAGAATCACTGCGGCCCCCAGCCCCTACCTGTCTTCACCGCAAAGTTACCTCGGGGCCTGTTAAATTAAGAGATGTATTTGTGAAGAGGTGCACGGGGGTCCACGGAGCAGCAGCATGACATAATGCACAGCAGGCCTGTTTTTATACTGTAAACTATCCATCAGCTCCCTAAGTGGAAAAGAATGGCCGAGCTTGAGTAACAGCCGCTCGGCCTTTGATTGTGGCATCTTTCATTAGAAAGAATGCAAACGATCCCATTGATTGATTAATGGCTCGCCGTAAAACATGAAACTGGAACAATTGGAGATACAGGACCGGGTATTTTAACGAGATCCTCTGACAGAGATGAGAGGGATCTGGTGCCTAATCTGCGGCTTTGAGTCCATTTTGAGTGACAGCACACTGACTGGAGGGTATCCCATAATCCCCCCCCCCGTCTCAGCCATTGATCTTTCCCTCTGAACACATTTTAGACATTTCAACAGACGTAGAATCACTCTCTGGGGGAACTCCACTGGACGCAAGTCCAGCCGGGGGGGGGGCAGTGACCATATGCAGAGAGGTGGAGAAGTTGCTTTAATTTCTGCCGGTCTGGTTTTGATACGACACACTGCAAGTTTATATCAGACTCTCCAATCAGAAATTCCTGGTAAACTATTGCCCTCTTGTGTCTATTCCTCTCTTCTACTCGAGATTCCTTGGCCCGACTCGTCTTCACAGTAAATTATTGCCGACAGGAGACGTAGACCCACTTTTCTGAGGTGTTATAGTGCGGCTGACATGTGTATTGAAGCACTAAATCATCGCTCTTTCACAAAGGGCTTTCACATACCTTCAGTCGCCCTGCGCCAGTGTTTTCTCTCCTTCAAGGAACATCTTGAAACTATTTTAGGATTGATAAAGTCATGATACAGATGTCAAGCTTTAAAAAAAAAAAAAAGAAACATACAGCCTCTGGTGATGTGGCCAATGTTTTTACAGTCGCAGAAGTGCAGTTCTCTGACGGCAAGTTGTGTCCTTTCTGAAGCGTTATGTTTCCATAAAACAGTACATGAACTGTTACAGAGGTAATTGAGCCCATCTGATAACTCTCATCCATCCACAGCATCTCATAACTCCCAATTATAGCTAAAACATCATTTGAATAAAAGCTGGTTAGAGAAGAAGAAACCTCAACGGAACAGAAATCACCTAGTTGTGGCCTTTTTTTTTTTTATAAAAGTCTGTGAGAACAAATGCTTTTATTCATGGTCACATGACGGCAGCTTCACAACATAAGAATCAGATCTTGGTCGTGACTTCACATAGACAAATATGTGAATGTAAATGTAGTTGTTCACAGTTTCCTACTTTCCTGTAAGATTTTACAGCCGTCTCAGAGCCACCGTGTCGTCCTGAGGCCTGAATACAACAACAGCTCAGTAACTCAGAACAACAACAACATAACAGGAGTTACACAGAAGCAGAAACAGCATTCATCTTTTAGCCGACAATCACTGAACACATCTCAATGTAAAACAGGCTGTAGGATAGTTTCAGTATCCCAGAATTCAATGCAGTATTAAAAACCGTGTCACCTCGTCACTGCTGATTTTGGTTCGTCATCCAGCAAACGTGATCACGAGGACGATGCAAAACCATCAAATCAAACTACGGTAAAAGGTTTGTCCGTCTTTCTTCCACCCAGAAGGGAAAAAGAGAGAATGTGACAGCCGACTCCTGAGTGAATCTGGAGTGGAAGATCGGAGCAGGAAGTCTCACACACCTGTTGGTGTGTGGGAGCGAAGAACATCAACATGTATCATTAGACACGTAGAACAACATCAGAGATCTTAATGTGTGAAGACTGTTAGTGGCTTTATCTCATCAGTGATTCCAGTCGTTCTATCATTTATTAGACCGACTTAATTTGAGACGTCCTATCAGGATCATGCTGCTACACAGTTAAGATACATTCAGCTGAGGATTAAAGTGTGAACATGATTCACGTCTTCATCTTTTAAACACTTATATATACTAAGAGAATGACAAATATGAAATGTGGCTTTAAAGGTACATTAATACACCGTCTGTGGGAATTCAGTCAAATAAAAACTTTTTTGGGTAAAAAGATCATTTCAAAACCGATTGTGTTGGACCCCAAATTATTTATAAAGGCTATATATCCAGATAAAGCAGAAAATACTTTTATTGATTTAAGCGCATTGATAGCAAAAAGATGTATTGCTATAAATTGGAAAAATATGAATGGACCTGGTGTCTCCCAGTGGTTAAAACAGATGTCTAGTTTACCTATATAATTTACCTATAGAATAACATATATAAATAAGTCAAGGCAACAAGAATTGGAAAAGATTTGGGGACTTTATTGACTTTACTAAGGACTTTGATGTTTCTGATGACTTGACTAATTTTTGAATTGCAACCATGAACTGTATCTAGAGACGACCACCTGCTACAGTCCAAAAGAGAAGCTCTGTTCTAGAAAGGCCCTGTTTTATGTGTTATCTCGGTTTATTCTATTTCTGTTAGTGCTTTTCTTTTTATATTTGTTTTCTATGTTTGTGCAAAACATGTGATACTGAATACTGTGATACTGAGTATAACTGAAAATTGTATCACTTTGAAAGAAAAAAACTCATAATAAAATGTTTATGGAAAAAAAAAAAGAATAACAAATAAGATAAGTAATAATGTCACACAGATTAAATGTTCACACCCGAGGCACTAAGTGTGTCTCTTGGCTGCAGCGTCACCTTGAATGTAAATATTCTGCATCGTTTTTCAAACAGTTAAACAAAATCTGAATCTACATTTCAAGAGTTTGTGGCGTCGGATCCACCAGAGTGTGTTTGGCAGATGTTTGACCACAGTTGTGCCGTTACACTCCATCATAATTCTACCCAGTACATGTCAAACCTCAGTCTGTACGCTCTATTAATCTTCTAATCTTAATCCTTAGTTTAACCAACACCAGACCAAAACACATCCCAGAGGCTCCGTGTGTGTGTGTGTGTGTGTGTGTGTGGAGGAGAAATAAAACACATATTCTCACACTCTCAGAAAAAGGCCTCAGCGATGGCATGCAGGTCAACAGGAAACACCCCAAATGATTTTCCGTCTTCCTCAGGAGGGAAAAGAGATGTTTAAGATACGGTCGACCCGCTCAGGCAGGTGGTTCTGATAAAGCCCTCGGCCCGAGCCGTCCCATGGTGCCGTGCGTGCTGAGTACAAAGACGCCCCACTGGGAAGCCCCCGTGTCTAAATGAGAGAGGTCCGGTGCTGTGTGGCAGTTTCCAGGCGGGTCCTCGGAGATCCAGCGGATAGTGTGACTGACCGGGCAGCTGACCCGGATATTGAAACCCCCACGGAGGGTTGATTTCAGAGTGTCAGAACCGGAGTGGTGGAGCCTGGGATGGATGAGCAGCAGCAAAGGTGAGCTGATTCATCTGTTAGTCAACTGGAGGGAAATTATTTACCAAGCAGAAACACCAAACATCCACTAGTTCTGCTTGTTTTATAGGATTTCACATCATTTAAAACTGTGGGCCTCTCACAAAGGTATTGATTGGTGATTTGCACATTAGAATTTCAAATTTTAAATCTAAATGTAGTTGTAAAGTGAAAAGTTTCTTCAGATGTCTGTTTTATATAAAAGTTATTTATTGCTGTTATACTGTATGAAACCTTGGAGCCTGAAAAATGTTCGGCCTTTAAATTTAATTAGTTTAAACAAAGACATCCAGACGTTTTATGGCCTGCAAACATCCAATCAAATTACAGGAATGGATTGATATTTTTTTTTTAATTTCCTGAAAATAAATAGAGAAGAAAGAAATAAATAAAAGCCATTACTGGATAGTGAAAAGCTAAAGACAGGTCTACACTTCAGCCACATCACACGTCTGATGGAACAAATACGATTCTACTTTGATTAATAAAGCGGCGCGGTCACTGGACAGGCTCCATGTTTTACTACAGGTGCATTAACTGTGTTGATGTGCTTCACCTGGAAGGAAATAGACCTAATAGATAGTGATTGTGGTTCTGGATCAGAGTATTGACAAAAAGCAGGTGACCAGCATTCAACACTGTCCCTGAAGGCATCGTGTGCGTCCTCCTCTCCACCAAATACAGAAACACAACACACACACTCACTACAGCTGTGGGTGTGTGAGTCTGGGGCTGATGTTGGGACTGAGTCCGTCCAACATCCGGAGGGGGGGTGTGTGTTGGGGGGGGTGGAACAGGACACACATGCTGGTTGGGTGAGTGGCTGTGGTGGTGGGATGATGGGGGAGAGTGTGTGTGTGTGTGGGGGGGTGTCCAGATACAGTGAAACAGGTGTCCCCAGGCGTCAAGCAGGAGAAATGAAAATTAGGAACGGCTCCCCCCCCTTTAGATATTTTCATAGTCTGTCGACTGGTGGCAATAAAATATGAGAACTCTGGATTTCCCACTTTTTCAATGTCACATGTTCTATTTGTATTTTGTCACTTAGTTAGAACCACTGATGTCAATTATAGTCACAGACATTTAAATCTAAATTCACGGCTCGTTTTCCAGCGACAGCATTTCAGCCAACATCCAGTCAGTTATTAAATTAACTCACAGGAAGTCGTGTGTCTGTAAAACACCAAAGAGGAAGTGATGTTTGCAGAAGCAGGTCAAGCTGTTAAAATAAAAGAGCGTCATAGTAAGAGCAGCAAAGGCGACGCTGCAACATCGTCTGGATTTCATGTCCCCATGAATACTGGATCAGGGGGAGAGTTGATAAAGCAGTACTGACGATGATCAAGATATTTAAAAATGAAATATTGTAATGATACACATATGATAATATCACGTATAGTGTTTTACTGTTTAATGTTAGAAATGTAAAGAGTGTCTGGACATGGTCAGTGGACATTAACTCTCAGTATTTGTGCTCAGTTGTCAGCCTGTGGTCTCACACAAGAAACTCTTTCTCCACATCCCTACATTTGTGTTTAGAGCAGAATTCATTTGCCAAAAAAAGGGACAAAAACCACAAAATGAACAAAGCTGAAGAAGAATTTGACTGATTTCACTATATAGTGTCATTATAGTGAATTCTTTCAGCCACAATAATCGTGAGGTGAAAATCTGATGTTCAAGGATTCAAGGAACTTTATTGTCATACCAGCACACATTTACACATGAGATGGTCCCACAATAAAGTCCTATATAAAAAAGAAGTAACATCTAAGAAAAACAAAATATAACAACTAACTAACGTAGTAAAAGAAGCAGATGAATTAGATGAATAGCTAAATAAGTATGTATGCATGTGCAAACGTATTATATGAGTGAATCTACAGGAGGAGCAGTGGTTACATCAAATGGAAGCAGGAGGATTTCTGCTGCTTCCACAGTGTAACTGTGCAGCCTGAACCCCTAAAAGTCCATGAGCTGCTCTTCCTAAATAGATATGGAGTAACAACCAGGAAGGTGCAGCTTATCCCCAGGTTGTCAGACAGTTTAGAGCAGCACTGCAGTATTATGAAGCTGACTGAGTGAGCCCTGGTGTGATTGACAGCTCCGGCTCTGTGAACTGTCCCCAATAAGCTCCGCTCACCGGCTCTGCAGGTCATTTTCCATCAAAGCTGGGAAGCGTTTGCGAGCACTACTGGTCCAGGTCAGCTCCGAATGACAGCAGAGCAAGTCGGAGGTCAGTGCCATACATGAAGGGCCATCCCATAAAAACAACAATGCTTAGAAGTGTGTTCCTGCCACGCTGCGCCTCCCCTCGTCCTTGCCGGGCCTTCTGAGAGGGCATTCAGAGTTTTCCATTCGCCACGCTCATTATTTTTACAGGAAGTTTGTTTAACAGTCAGTGTCGGGGACGATGCGAACAACCAGGCAGATTTGAAAATGCAGACCTAATACCCCTGGCTAAATATTGTGGAAAATATTCAGCCCGGCACACATGCGTTCTATAAATCACCTTTATAATGCTTGTCACATAAAATGTTACTACGACTGTGGGCTTGAGAGCGTGTCCGTTGTGTTAAAGCTGGCCTGATTTCAGGACAGCCACGCAGCCCTCGGTCTGTCCCCCCCACCATCAATCTATCTATGGGGGCCATACATGCCTGCTGGTGCGTGTCTGAATGCAAGTTTGAGAGTGGCAGCTGCGCTTTCTCATGGACCTCACCTGCAGCGGCTGGGCCGAGGCCAGGGACAGATTTCACAGTGACATTTCTGAAGCCGTCAGTGAGCTAAGTGTCTGACTTATTGCTCTGATAAAACAACATTCTATTGTGGTCCGGATAACAGTATTAAACAACGCCGGGGTAATCCCCGGTAACAGGCCTGCTGAAAGCTGAATCACACCCGCGCCCATTGTGCCGTCCAGCAGCTCGGCTGGGGTCACATTGCGACGTGCGCCGAGAGGGGAAAACAGGAAGCCGGGGTCCTCTCTCTCCTCCGTCTTTGCCCCGGTGGAATTTGGAGTGGCTGCACATGTTCAGCGAGCTCCTCGAACCGGTGTGTCAAAAACACACACCGACCAACTGCTTGAACTCTGTCCTCCATCTGTGAATTTCAGGGACTTAAAAGAGGGTTTGGCAGAGGCTGGCGGGGGATGTGTGTGTGTGTGTGTGTGTGTGAGAGGTTATAAAACACCAACAAGGACGCCCAAAAGACCACGGAGTGAGAGGAGATCCATGTTCGATACTGACGTCTTCTTCTTTTGTTTGTAACACACAGCATCACCTTAATAAGTCTCCATTTAGTCTGTTCTTCAAATAAAAAACCTAAAGCTAACACTGGGATTATAAACACACACACTTCTGAGCTTAGATTTTCAGGTGGATCCTCGGACAGGTAGATTACCCAGCATCCCTCTGCAGCTTCTCCCTTTATGGCCAAATAACTGTTAAAGGAAGCCGTAAAGATTTCACCAGCAGCACTTGTCCTCTCGGTCAGGACGGCAGGTGTTGAGAGAGGATGAGCTGACTGACTGAATCCTGTCCAGTTGTCAGTTTCTCTGTAAATGTCCGCATGTATCGGGCTCTAATGTAATTTATGTACGGGCTCTTTGGCTGCACACAAGTCGGTGTGCGAATCAATCTGTATGTGAAAGAGTTCGAGTTCACAACTTGTACAGTTTGTGGGACATCTGAGCCTAATCCCCCACACCTGCTCCACAAAGGAATGCCAAGTTAAATTTACAACCACGAGCAAAGACCGAGTGGAAAGAAGGTTTTAATTGAGGATGTCTCTGTGACACAGTTGGACGTGTCGTTTAAAGCAAACGCCCTCTGATTTTAAATCAAGTCTTAACTGTAGGAGGAAGATTCAAAACCATTAGAATCAAAGTTTCAGAATAAATGTCCTGCAGCTCTAACATTTGTCTTTTATTTTGTAGTAGAGACATTTAACATTTAAGAGGTGACAGTTATTGATTATTGGTGAGTGTCTGCTCAGCTCAGTCCGCTTCTATTTTGGCCTGTGAGTTAAATTAATAAAGTAATTCTTCCTCTAACCCGGAGAAGTCTGTTAAAAAGGCCGATACGAACACAGAGACGACAGTATAGTGAGTTTTTCACCAGCTGACCGTCACGCTGATTGCATGTGTAACTAATCCAGAGCCCTGAACTGTGCTGTGCTTCCTACTGTAGATAATGGCTAATTTAAAGGATTAGTTCACCCAGATTACAAGACGACATATTTTGCGATAGTTTTGGTTTTGCATGCTGAGGTCCGTCTCTTTCTGGTTTCTGCTGCCACCCACCATGATGGTTAGAGGGGTTTTAACAGATAGAACATCTCACTCCAGAAACATCCTGCGGCAACTCAGCTCACTGTGAACTTCAGTGAAATTAGATTTTTTTACCAAAGTTAACCAAGTTTACCAAAGCTTTTGCAAAAGGGAAAAGTTGTGCTGGAGATAATGAAGCTAAAAGGATCTTACAATACAGGGAGTAGATACAGGCCAGATCTAGTGGCTGTTGGGTTTCTGATTACTGATATGTACCAATATGCTTTAGCTCTACATTTTAGCTCTTATTTTGCAGTTGAACAATAACAGTGACATTATGCAATTTCTATTATTTGTAATAAAAGAATAATTCTATTCTAATTCTAATATATTATATAATTCTATTATTCTCCTAAACAGCAGCTAAACAAACTGGTTGCTACATGCCATCACTAATCACTACTGGTTTGGCTAAATTAGCAGTTTTGTGCTTTATAAAGTCTTGAACTGTGACTCCAGTGTGAGAGGAGGACTGGAGGACTATTTGTCCTCTGACGAGCGCTGATCTGGGTGCTGCTGCGAGCAGCCGTGTCTGTTGTGCAGATTGAGACCTCACGCTCGGCCACGGCCGGGACAACAGGTTGAGTTTGGACTGCACATCGCTGGCCAGAGCCGCTCTGCCCCGCCTGCCACTTAATCCACTTAAAGCCAATTACAAGACTATTACTGTGGTCGCCTTCCCGAAAATGACAATAGAGCCTGTGGTGGTGGTGGTGGTGGTGGTGGGGGGGGGAGCCAGAGAGCAGCACCAGTGCTCAGATCTGGTCCTCTGTCTGTCCGTCTGTAGCAGCTCTGTTCTTCATTCCTTCCTTCTCTCAGGCGATGCTGTTATCTCAATTAGTTGCAGCGGCGGCGATTGATATAATCACTGTTTTGGCTACACGGGGGCGAAAGGTGTTGACGGATAAGATCCTACTTTGGCCAAATGAGATTTAGAAAGTGTTTTGAGGGACTGCTTTAAAAAAAAAAAAAAAAGGTCAAAGGGCAGATAGTCAGACACATCAGCCGCCGGCACACTTTGATTCATTAGAAACACACATCAGACAGGCTGCTGTCACAGGACGACGTTCTGAAGTCCACACTTTAATAACTGAATGGTCAGAAGTCTGTGGGATCCTCAGAGTTTGTCTTAGTTTTAATTACATCATATTTTGTGCAGCCATAAAACAAAATGCTACAGTACAGGCTTGATAATAATCTTTTATCCAAAGTGCTTTATAATTTGCTCATTCACACATTCACCAGCGCAGCAGGAAGCTAAAATGAGGCGACCAGAAGACCGTCCTCTTTAGCAACACTTCCTTTAAATGTGTGGTCACATGAAGTAAAATACAGTTAATCTACTCAAACAAACCAACAGACAAACTCTGGTTTGCCAGAAAAAAAAAAGTCTCAACTTAGAAGCTTAGTTCAGAGTTTTTAAGGCCAAGAAGGAACTTTCAGACTGAACTATTTCCACTTACAGTTTATGCTCCATTTGAAGACCAGATCAGCTGCTGTGGATACGTGAAAGTCAAGTCAAACATGGCACAACCTTCATTTTGTCCAGTGTAAAAGACACCACATGTCTACTCCAGTGATATATTACATAAAATGACTGAATAACCTTTAACACCGGCTGGACAGACTGTCAGGAAACTTCCCTCAGTGGTGAGTGAAAACCACATGGTCAGCTCAGCAGTGACACAATAAGATACAGGATTCAAAGTTTACTGAAAAACTTTATGGGTCCAGTTTTGTGCTGAATAGAACAAGAAATTAGAAACCGAACCAAACGCTGTCAGATCACACAGTGAAATAATAAAATCTGGTCTTTATTATTCCACCTATTGATCAAATTATTAGTGTTAGTTTATAAAACTGAAACTAAAATATACAGCGTTTATCTGCTGTTCAAGACGACCAGTATTCAACTTAATCACTCCTGTTTTCGTCCATCAATAAAACCTTCAGGAGTCTTTATTAAGAGATGTGGGAACGGCTTTATGTGTGTGTGTGTGTGACATCATACATATGGCGAGCACACACGCAGGCGTAATCCAGCGCCGCATACATACAAGACGCTGATTTAATTATACAGGAAGTAGGCGCTGTGACATTCCTCTTGTTATTTATGACGTGTTGTGGCCATTTACATCTAAACCATGTGAGAAGGGGAAACCCAGGGCAGCAGTTAGTCAGGAATTTGAACCACTCGTGTCGGGAAAACCGCCGTGTTACAGTAAAGACGGACCATCAAAACAAAAACAAACACACCAGAGCATCATTTAGCTTCACAGGACTCTTTTCATCCACAGGTGTGACTGATAGGAAACTCTTGGGGTGAAACATTGTGCTCGTCTCGTGGCCAACAAAGCTGGATTTAAACCAACATGTTTTCACTTTTGTTGTCAGTCAGTTTGCAGGATTAGTGAGAAGTAACTTCATCTGCTTCCTGTGATGTTTCTCTGCTCTGATTTAGAACAGCGCTTAAAGCAGCTATAACACCGACGATCTCATCAGATGACGACATAAAGACAACGTGCTAATGTGAAAGAGATTGTTGGGGCTTCGGCACAGGAGATCACACTTTTGCCGTTTCATTTGGAGGACTTGTTTTGACATTTTTGGGTCAAAGAGATTCCCAAAATGATGCAACCTGATGATGAAGTAAAGAGAAAGAGAAAGAGTCTGGTGTCACTTCTTCTCTGCTTCATTCTGTCCACAAGTTTTCCAAAATAAAGAAATCCATATTAAGGTTTTGTGAACAGACAGAGCAGCACTGGAGTCTAATACTGGCCCTGCTGGCAGGAACCATTCTGGATATTTGGCTTATCAAAGCTCTCATCTCCTGGAAACAACTGTGAACTGGTTTATGAGGACGTGAAGCACAAACAGCTGCTAGTATGCTGCAAAGAAAAATCCTGAATTGGGTGTTAATTCTTAAATGATTATATAATGACAGTATTACAGATACACCACTGTAATCAGTGCTGAGGGTGTTTCACCAGGTGTCGGCCAAACCAAGTGGTGCTTCGAGGAGAAGGTAAAGTGATCGGACATTTTTCTTTGTCTATTAGCAGGACTCACAGACATCACAGGTGCCGATACATCCTGCATGTTTAGGGTCTCCTCTCGCTCCAGGTCGATGTTAATGCTTCAGGTTTGGAGCAGCTCCTCAGATGCCTGGATGTCCTGCTGTAACTTTAGATTTCTTTTTTTTTTTTTTAATCTCTAGTGAGTGAGTCGCCAGCTTTAGTTGTATAGGTTACAGAGCAGGCACGCTGGGAGGGATCCAGTTACTGCTGTGTGCAGGGCGGCCGGGGGGGTGGGGGTGCAGGCGGAGCGTTTGTTGAGTGGAAAATGGCCTCTAAAGCTCCTCTACTCACCTTTCGCAGTGACAACATTTAGCACGGTGTGCCGACCCCCGACTCCCCTCTCTCACCCATCACCACCCACTGCTTCTTACTCACCCACCCACCCACACCCCCCCCATCCCACCACCCACCACCTGCATTCAGATTTCCCTTTTTAAGGCTTCCCAACCTGTTTTTGGAGTGTTGGAGGGATGAAGTGATTCCGCAGGAGTAAATGCCCTTCAACAGATGGTCAGACATGACACAGGATAGTGGGTGGAGGCGGCGATGGTGAGGTGGACTGGGAGTGGGAGTGGGAGTGGGAGGGAGGGGGTGAGGGGGGGTTACAGTTGGGGTCCTGGTCCAGCCCCCACTGCGGTCGAATGTGACAAAATGCAAAGTGGAATTCGCCGGCCCCTCCAGTCCAGAATTGGCCCACTGAAAGAGCATGTGAGAGGCACGATGGCATGTCCTTCGCAGTCCGGGCGAGCTTGGGTGACAGCTGCGATGTTTATAGGCCAGCTTCGATGACAGTCGGGGGAGGGGGGGAGGCGGCTCGGCTCTTTTCAGACAGGAATTAGGTTTGTCATCAGATTCTAAAATCCTTCTGATTTATGACATTTCCACTCCTGTTTTCCCCACTACCCCTTTAACCCCCGCCGACACACACCCAGCGGGGAGATGATGACATTCAGCAAAATTGTTTGTTTGTTTACTTCTTACTTTCACCACAAAGGATCGACTTCCCGCCCTCTCTCTCCTACAGACGCCACGCTGCAGCGCCCACAGCACACCTTCAGCATCTGAAACTGACGATCGCTCTTTAATGCACGTCAATGACACCATTTTTAGTCTGTTTGTCTCGTCTGCTCACTCAGTGGAGTTTCACACCTACAGTACTTTTAGATTCACCACCACCTGGTGATCACAGAGACAACAGGTATATCAAACAGGTATTTTACAAACTACGTGGCTTCACAAAGAGAAACTTTTCATTTACTTTGACTGCTAAGTGTGCAGACATGAGGAAACATCTAGATCTTTGACAGGTCTCATTTTTAAAGCAGTTTGAACCCAGAATATATTTGAATGTAACAGAAACATCACCCATTTAAAGCGATTTTAGTTTCTTGTCTTTTTATACTATTGATAAAAACCCATCTGAAGATTCAGTTATCTGACGTCAGTTTAGTTTAACTGTGATGTGTTTACATCTGCAAAATATCTCGTCTCTCTTCTCCAGAGATCAATCTTTGTTGAACAGTAGATCTGCTCTATTTCCGCACTAATCACCGAGTCTTTTCCTGCTACGAAGAAGTGAATGAAAAAAAGGCTGCATTTGAAGTGAAAGAGTAAAACCAGCATGAAGCCTGGTTCTGCTAAACGTCACCACCGGCTGTTTCCACACCAACAGCTCCACCGGTGCACACAGGACGTCCCTGAAACGAAGGTGCTTTGATATTTTACAGGTTTAGCCTTCAGCCGACTGAACATGTAGAACCTGAGTTTCTTTTATGTGACACAAAAATGCTAAATAACATTCATGACATTCATTTCAAGCATTTACTAAAAGGTTTGTTTTCTGTGGAGAAGCAGCTGGTGAACCAAAGGACACGAAGGAGGAAGGAGAAAAACATTTTGATTAACTGATCACCTCACAAAGTTTAGCTCATGTGATACCGTTACATTATGGACTTTATTTATTTAATTGTGCAAAGATTGTTATCCCACAGATGCATTATTGAACAAATAAGTAGGAGGAATGTGAGTTTTAATGACAGATAATCTAAGAATATTGAAGAGGTGATCTATAAGATCAGTATCTGGGGCCAAAGAGTTCTTTAATCTCCAGAAGCTCTGCCTCCCACCAATCTTTGTGGGACTAAAAATATGATATGCAAAACTGGAAGGACCTTCATCACCCGTCCATGCAGGGAGGAGGACAAGTATGTGCGAGTAGAGGTCAGAGAATTTAACATTGTGTGAGTGTCAGAGAATCAGAGCGTGACCAGATGTAAAGGGACTTTATGAGGGTTCGGTCCATGATGTGTTCAGACAGACAAGCCAGAAATAAAAAGTCCAAAGCGTCTTCGATGAGATTCAATATTTACATAGATCTGGTCTAAAGTTCTCAAAAGTCTCCCTGATAATGTGGGATGATTGTAGTGTAAACTCTGAGGGAATAGTTTAGTGTTCTGGATGAAAGTCACTCCTGTTAACAGGTTTGTCTCAGTTCTTTTACTGGACGTCAACTGTTTCTGCAGAAGAACACAAATGTACATCTGATCCATTCTATACTAAGAGAGGTCAGAGGTCAACTACAGAGCATCCTGTCTTAATCTGCTACAGCTACACATCAAATAAAGTTTAACCTTTTTGTGCTTCACCTGGTCACATTGCAAGTCTGCTGTTTTTACATCCAGTGGTGGAATTTTAATACTCTGTGCATGGAAAAAATACAAAAATACAGACTTTACAGATATAGTTATGAATGTGGCAAATGACATGTGAGTGGAAGTTGGGAAACTACAATGCTTGGTTAGAGTTAGGAAACATAGCATAAATAAAAAGATATATGTCAACTGCAGATCTATGAGTCTTGAGTGCTACACATCCACCCACCCACCCACCCCCCCATCTCAGCCTCCACCCTCTGCTGTGCAACATAAGGGCATTAGATGTTCATCTTACGGTGCAGCATCATCTGATATGGGCATCGTCGGACACGTGCAGCACTGCCTGCTGCATGTGGAGTCCATCACCAATCCATTCTGACTGTCTGTGATGAGAAAAGTTTCCTTTTCAGTGGCCCCTAATCTCGCTGATCCCCCCCACACCACCATCACCACCACCACCACCACCCATCATTTACATGGAAACCACCTCTAATGAACGGACTGATTTAGAGATTACACGTATTGCAGTGTCTCCGTTGACCAGGGCATGAAATGACAAAATATCTCGCCTGACAACCAATTAATGAGGAGCTTATGTGTGGAACATCTCTTTTAATAGGAGGGTGTCATCAATACCAGGAGGGCCGTGTGGCAGCGCAGTTATGCAGGGAGGCAGTTTCACAGGAGGCATCCAGGCAGATCGCTGCAGGGGAGGGTGGGGGTTATTTTAAGAAGCAGCATTTGGGAAATAACTGTGAAAGTTTTGGTTTCACAATACAAAGCCGAGGCTGTGATCAGAGCAGAGACAGCATCATGTTCAAACCTTCACTGTGTTTAAAGCATTTATTGGCTGGAAGATGGTTAAACTAAGTAACGACTCATTCTTCTTTTCCAGATCTAGTATTTTTTATGTTTAGACCATTTTATATTTAATTTTTGAAGCTTTGTTATTATTATTCATACACTTATATTTATATAACCAATCACAAGCACAACCAAACCCACTTTATTATTACCCAATCATGGACAACTGTGCAATTATCCAATAATCCATGTTTCCATCCCACCCTATTGTATTCTGTGTATAGAATGTTTCTTTGTGTATATAAAGGTTTTTTTCTGTATATATTATGTTTATTTAATCTTCTATTTCTTTAACTGTCTGTCCCCTTGAGCTGCAGTAACGGTAAACTTTCCCCACTAAGGGATCAATGAAAAGTTTTATCTTTATAAACATTATTTTCATCTGTTTGGTAAATGCTGGTGAAAATGTGAAAAGGGGAGCTCGTAGTGATGAACCCATAATCAATTATCATCGTCTAGAGAGCAGTTCAGCTTATTTTAGGTGATTGTTTTGTTTTCCAGACCACAAATTCACTGTCATCAGCGACCTGACTTCCACAAACTCTGCTAAACCCACTGGAAGCTGCTTACGAAGCGTGAAAAACCCAACAAAGTTACGGACTTGGTTGAGCCAATATAGAGCCTTTATTGATCAGGTGAATCCAAATCAAAAGGTAAAATACATAAATAAATGCTCTGTGTTCTGAAGTGATGCAAGAACAGAAGACCGACTGTTTGGGGAAAAAAAGGAAGTACAACTCAAACTTTGATTTACATTTGCCACCCGTCAAACTTTTCTGCTCCATCAATAAAAGTTTATGCGTCGTGGGAAACGTGTCACCGTTTTCAGTGTTTCTGTATTTCAAAAGGAGATCAAGCTGGGCGGCATTTCCTCACATCTTAAAGAAATGACACCCAGCTATGTGACACTTCCCCTCTCCTTATCGTGGGAATTTATAAGCTCTCCTCTGCGCCAGGTGCACCGACTGGGGAATGTACACACACACACACACACACACACACACACACACAGATATACACTTACATTGCAGGCATATGTCTTTCACATGAATCCATGTATTAAAACACATACGTACAACAGACTGAAACGTATCTACACGTTATAAATGCATGCATACATTTCAACACAGACCCCCCCCCCCCCTTCACACTGCACAATGCATCCGGCATTGAATTCACATACTTGTACAATGTCAAATATACCTTTCAGTGTGTGTACAAATAAATATTCACACACACACACACGCCCACTAGGATGCGTCCCAGTGGACTCAGGCCCATTGTTTCTCCAGCTCCCACCTCCCTGGTTCTCTGTTCTCTCTGGTGCTGCTGCTAACGGAGACTATTTCACAAGCTGTAAATTCAGAGCAGATATATAAATCACAGAGGGCACAGTGATGGGGGTGGGGATGAGGTGAGGTGGGGTTAGAGAGGAGAGGGGGGGGGGCATGACCGGATCTGCAGACTTTTGCCCCAGGGGTCACTGGTGCTATTCCAAACCCAGTCGAGCTGTTCAACTGGGAAGACGAGGAAGGAAGGTGGGGGAAGAGGAGGCCGAGGATAGTGTCACTGTACTACTGTTGAGTTTTATTTTCATAAGATTTGTACAAACCAAATCTTCTTGGTTCAAGTACAGTGTTTTGTTCTAACCCTCTATTGATTAATGACAGGGTCACAAAATTGGTCAAATAAACACATTTCTATTCATTTTTTGATGACTTGAAGGCAGATGAAGTGATAAATCCTCACCCTTTTTGAGATGTTACACTACACATCATATTGTTGTCGGCTAATGTGGTAGAAAATACCACTTTACTCAAGTTAGTAACTAGTCGGTGAAGCCATTATTTTGTTGGTGGAGACCAAAACAGAACTAAGAGCAGGAGAAATGTGTGCTGGATGTGAAAGTAGTCGTGTACGGTAGGTAGTGTTCAGCTGGTTTAGCAGAACTCGTTCAAACGTGTTGCTGTCTCTGAACATGTGCTTGAAAGGAGCTGTGAACCATAAATGTGCCAAATCAGTGAGCTAAAAGATGCTAAAAAGCTCAGAAGTTCTGCAGTTGACTGATTATGTTCTGAGAGCGTCGTCATTTTGCAGAAAACAGCAGACTGAAGCAAAGTAAAGGGAAAGAGTGGTCGACATTTGGACAGTCGAGATAAGTCGAACAGATGGTTGTTGAGGTAAAGAACTGACACAGCGCAGTTTTAAGTGCTAATATGAAAACCAGAGACGGCCAACTATGGAGAACGTGTGCAGACAAGGTCATCATATGTAGCTAGAGTTACAGGTCTGGAGTCAGATTTGTTTTGAATCTGTAACCTGGCAAAATGACCGTTAACGATAAGCTGCTTGTGAGACCGTGTGGAACCAAACACCCTTCCATCTACGGCCCAGACCAAAGTAAACAAACTGTGTCTGTGATCAGACCCCGGCAGAAGGTCGGGATTGTCCCACTTGATGAGCGGGCCCACGGCTCGGTGGGCCGAGGTTTGTTTTCCTCAAAACCTCTGTGGTAACAAGACGCCCCGTCCGCCCCATCTGATCTGCTGCTCTCCCGCTGATCCATCATTGGATGACAGTAGTGTCTGTAGCTGAATTTCTGCTCCACAAATAGCCCGGCCAGACAAGCCGCACTTTTTTGAGCCTCTGCAATCTCCTGCTATCTACAGTAAGTCATGCGTTATGCGTGCTGGTCTGTGGACGCAGGCGAGCGCGGCGACCCCCGTTGCTGCCCTTGCAGAACCCCCACGGCAGGATATTTTAAGCCCACAACCCTCTGCTCTTCCTCTGTTTGTCTGTCTGTCCTCTTTCTCTCTATCTCTCTCTCCCCCTTCATGCTACCTCTCTCCCTCCTCATCAATCATCTGCATGCTGGAGGGGGGAAAAAAAACAAACAGTACCCCCTCCAGGACACAAGGGGCAATTTTCGAGTGGTGGCAACAACTTTGCGACTTTTCAAAAATATTCTTTCCCCAGCGGGAGGTTTCAGTCTGCCATGAATCTACCAGCTGACAAAAGTTAGCACTCAGCGGAGTCTGTCAGTAACCCCAGCCCCCGTCTGACGGAGAGACATCCACACCAACAATTAGAACTTAATAAATCAGTTCCCCGTTTTAACACCTTGATTCTCCACGCCGAGGGGTGCCTCTGGAGTGTGATGTCTTGGTTGGAGATGTCTTCTTTGCTAATTAACTGTGCAGGCGGGCGGGGCGAGAGCAGAGTGGACCGAGGCCGAGTGAAAGTTTTAGGATTGCTGGAATATTAAGGGAAGTTTTAGAAAATATATCAGCATCATTACGACCCGCTAAGTGCACCAAAGTTGATAAATTAACCTTATAAGTACAGAAAATCATTTTAATTCTGAGAAAAATGTAACTAATTTGTACTAATTTGCAGTAATAATATATATTTCTGTCAAACCAAATCACCTCCTGCTTCTAAAGTGATATTCTACCCAAAATCATTTGAGCATTAAAAATGTGAGGAACAAATATCCCTGAGTGTTATGGAGGGTGATAGCATGACATGGGAGCTGTGTATTTAGCCCTATTTTGGTAAAGTAACTACTTTTTGGAGCATGTAGATTATACAAAGGAGATGTTTGAGAAGTTTCTATGGTTGTTCTGACTGCTGAAATCTATAATAACATAATAGATCTAAGCTGAACACTAAAGTAATGTGAATATTACTGTAGTTTTACTAAATGCTTTTGCCATGATGAACTCTCATCTGCAGCCAGGAGGGCAAAAGGACAGGTGTGTGTGTGTGTGTGTGTGTGCTCAGAGGGGTGGGTGGGAAAAAAAAACACCTGTGCAGCAAGCAATCTGTCTCTGTCTAAAGAATGTGACAGTGACCCCAGGATGAAGGTGAGTGTGTGTGTGTGTGTGTGTGTGTCAGTACAGAAGCAGGTGCTCAGATATTGTTCACATT
Source organism: Pempheris klunzingeri (assembly GCF_042242105.1). Classification (NCBI taxonomy): domain Eukaryota; kingdom Metazoa; phylum Chordata; class Actinopteri; order Acropomatiformes; family Pempheridae; genus Pempheris; species Pempheris klunzingeri. The sequence continues at coordinate 25,635,329 of NC_092021.1, forward strand.
AATGTCAGACAGGAAGTCGTATCTGTGTAGAGGCAGCAGCTCTGTAATGTACTGGGTGACATCACCTTATATTTCTAATGTTCCAGCCCCATCAGATACAAGGTGATTCGCTGGGCTCACTGCACAGGTGCACTGCACGGTGCACTGCATGGTCTGCTTTGGGCGACGCAGTGAAAAGCCACTGCGGCACAGAGCGAGCTAGAGGAAGAGCACAGTGTGACTGCTCCCACATTGTCTCCATCTGTGCAGCCATCAGGCCCCACAGGAGCTGACGAGTTTTTAGCATGTTGACCCAAACAGAAGGGGTCATCCTTCTCCTCTTGTGTCACCCCAGAATGCAGCAATACACGATTGATCTTGTGCATCTCGGAGCGTCTGCGCTGGCGTGTCTGTGTGTGGACTCAATGAAATCATCAGTACTACTGTTTGCAAGTAAGCTATAATTTCTTGTTTTAACATCCAAGCCAATCTAAACCACTGGCTCTTCACAGAACTACTTTTATAATGAAGCAAAGAAAACTAATTCTGAAGTCATTGTCTTGTTTCTTTAATGCCGGTAGGGTTCAATTAATCCGACAACATTTCATACATCACTGACCATCTTGGCCAACGCGCCGCCCGTCTAACTTTTTATTAGCTTAAATGTTTGGTTGACTGCTACAACATTAGAAGGTCTGGTGAAACTTAAACCTCCTCCCAAACACCACCTCTCGTTCTCACTTGGTATGCCCTGGATGGTCAAGTGGAACATTCCTGCAGACTGCATTTCACTCTGTTGGCTCAGAACCCCTTTAATCACCTCAGCAATGGCTGAGCTGCAGATATAGAGTTACAATACCAGGGGAAGAACGATGAGAGAGAGGGTGGACCCCAGAATTGCTTTTCCATCATTGGGCCAAGCAAAGTTTCACAGGGTCAGAGCATGTTTGTATCAATTGGCACTGATTCCCTTCAAATGTTTATGGGCCTTTGTGGTACATTTAGGTTTGGACAATATCAGCCGTACAACAAATCCACCCAACTACATGACAGAAAAGGTTGTTATTGCCTTTTTTCTGGACCTGTGGAAGAACTTTCATCTGCCAAAACCATTACAAAAATTATTCATACGACCCTCTCCGACAATTCTTTGGTTAAATTAATGTTTTTTTAGCTGCTTTGGGGAATCAGAATAAGATGTAAACACAACAGTGACATATTATCACCTCCTTAAATTGATTTGTTTTAGCAAGTAGAAACATCAGCATTCATTTTGACCAATACCCACTTTTCCTTTGGGTTTGTTCACCAGCTAGTCGCTAATAACTGTGTGTATAATAGGTCCATCAGAGCTTTTAAATTTAAAACATTTTCCTGATGAGTGCAGCAAGTAAAACGAGGAGCAGCTCCTTCCACTCCGATTGTGGTTACGGTTAAAGTAAAGACCTTGTTGTGGTCATGGAGAGATTGTGTTCAAGGTTAAAAGAAACCAACGTTAGCAGTTGGTCATAAAGATAGTAAGGAGTTTGGTAGAAAAGGTAGTTTTTTTGAAAGGAACAAGCACTTTCAATGTACTTCTACTCTTTAATAAAGTATATTTATATTGAAGAAGTAGTTTACCTTTGTTACAGCTGCTCTAAATGCAAAGACTGAAGACGGGGCTCCACCAGCTGATTTAGTTTACTTGCACTGACAAAGTGTTTTTCCACTTCCAGGATGAACCTCTCATTGTCTGTGGTGTCGAAAACCCTCTGACCTGCTGACGTCTGCCCGTGTCACCACCGGTTATTTAGTAATACTGATGTAGTGTTGTGATATAAAGATGGGGAGCCTGCAGATGGTGCTTTATTTTGAAAACTGACTGGATGCTCCAAGCCGCTCCTCCACCTGGTTGACCTTAGAAACCTGCTTATGAGCAGCATGTAATCTAACTTAGCTGATGCTCCATGTCCTGCTTACTCTAAAAATCAAACAACAACAAAACCCCCCAACATTTGAGGACGGATGTCATCCATCTGTAGTGGATCGTGTGCCTGTTGGTGCTGTTAAACTACTCATCTGGACATATAATGTAATATTACACTCTCTCTCTCCCTGCACCACCCCGTCCCTCAGCCTGCTGTCATGGTGCCATGCGCCCGATCATTTACACCGCTCATACTGTGTGTCACCAGGTCATTACGTTTATTTCAGATGAGCCACCAATTAGCTGGCTTCTAATTAATCAGCACTTTCCCTAATTCCACATGTCGCACAAGTGCAGTCCATCGCCACCGTGGAGCCGCACCAGTGGTTCTGTCATTGTGGGCTAAAGAGCATGTGATCCATCTTTGTTCATTTGGACGGCGTCCTAAGGGGTCGGCTCTCTACTGCAGGGCTGCTCTGTCCTTTCCTGCTGGTGTAGACATGATATCTTTGAGCTCCTCTGTGTATGTGCCACAAACTATACTATTCATTTATGTTTCATGCACTTCTTTGCTGCTGTGCTGCATCACAAAACCATCTTTCATGTAAGATGCATCACTAATTCAGAATTAAGTACATTATTATTTTGTCCTGTGTTTGTGGCTGTCCTGTCAGATTGGTAGTTTGTGCTAAAAGCTTTTATTTGGTAACTTTTATAGTGAAAAGAGCTGTAAAAAATAAATCTTTTATTTTAGGTTTGACACACAATCAGCAGAACTGGCTGAAAAAGTTAACACACATGTACTTTCTGTGCTTATTAACAAAGAGCTTAGCAGGTTTTTGCTCTCTGATATAAACCAAATAACATAAAAGTACTCTAGAAGTATTTTAATATCAGAGGAAGGAGTTCACTATGAGCCTATGCATTCAAAAAGCCCAGGACCAATGTGACAATAAGGTGCCAGAAGCTTCGGCACAGCAGAGGCAGCTTCATCCAAAATCAATAACTGTTCATTCTCCCATCAGGCTCTAATGGTAAACGACAGTCTGGACTTATGTATAAGAAGGATGTAACAGAGATTCCACGTTTAGCGGTTTGAATAAAGCAGGAGAGTCCCAGACTTCATCACATCAGTCTGGACTTTATCATTTTACTGCAAGTAAAACCCTGCAGAGCACATGTGGCCAATTAGTTCCACCAACCAGTGAAGTGGAACATGTGGCTGCTAGTTTGAAACATTACTGAAGATGATCAGAAGATGATCATCAAACAAACACATCTCCTTATTAGACAAACGTGGGCATGGCAGCATGCTGGCTGGGAAACAGTGTGATTCAAGCTGGTACAAATAGAACCAGCCAGTGTGAACGTGTCATGAATACACACGTGCTGTGTTAACGAATGAGGCTGATTGATCAAATATTGTACAAAACACTTAATGATTGTTAATATTAACTACCTTAATAATCATCTACCTGGAAACACTGGTGTTTGGTGATGTGTGTTCCAGCTAATGAAGTTTTTCGGATCCAGCAACTAATTTTTCATGTGCAATAATTATTTATTTATTTTTCATTTCATCTTACTCAACAACCATATCATTATGCTGCACACCGTGTGTTTACATAGTGTAAATATTTATTATTATTACAATATATATTCATCTACTATTGCTTATTTTTCTATTTGCTGCTATAACATGTGAATTTCAGTATTCAATAAAGTTCAATAAAGTCCATCTCATCTCAAAACAAGCAAATTCAGAAAACATTGTCATCCACTTGATAACGCATGCACAAACATATTGGCAGCTTTGCGTTGAACCCTCAGGGCCACCGTAGTGTCCTCTTCAAACTACCGTATGAACCCAGAAGATATAAGTGAATAACTGAAGCTATACGTTGCTGTTCAGTGCTAAAAATAAGACCGGATGCTGCGCCAAGGTAAACCTGACATGGTGCGGTTACAGTTTTATGACCAGCATATTTGACAACAACCCAAAATCTTTCTGCAAATTAAAGCATTTACTTCAGCATTAGTGCCTCCAATTTACAATCCTGCAGGTATCAGTGTCTTAAAAATAACAGACAGACAGTTAGCTATATGCATTAACACGTAGTAACCTCCCCTCATAATAATTCTATATGTGAAAGAAAAGTTGGCTCAATATAGATGTGTTTGAATGTGGATGAAAGAGAAGAAGGCCGAGGTAGTTCATGATTTGATCGCTCCATCAGTGAAAATAGCTTGCTATGCTAATCATTTCAGAAGACATGATATGAACCCATGCTGACTGATGAATAGTGTTGTCTGTAATTATATCTAAATTGATTTATGGGGATACATTTCCAGAACGCTCTGCGTGCGTGTAAGGTTGCACCTGTTCGGCCAGATGGAGATATAGATAGACCACAAGGTACAGGGCATATGTACAATACACACGCCGTATAAATAGAAAGCCTGCATAGTAATACAGCTCGACAGCGTTTGAAATGAAAAAGCTTTTGACACTTGTGGCTTTTCTGTGCATTCAGTTTACAATAAACAAACATTATAAGAGCAGCAGGTACTTTACAGGTACAACTTTGTGCCTTCTTCAGACGGGGGGACGTCCATTTTTAATGTAATATCAATAATTAAAGGATAAATCTGTTATCTTGATACTGTATATTTCTGTTACAATTCTCAGTGAAGCAGCATGTAAGCCGGTGAAAGATTAACTGTACTGACTCGGCGTATTCCTGGATGGAAACACTTGCGGTTGCAATAAAGTTTATGTTACTACATTCCCGGTCAGTTGCATTTAATCGTGCGCCGCCGGGGCCGTTTACATGGTCACTGCAACCTTTCCCGTCATTGAGTCACCCCTCGGTTTCACCAGAGCACAAATTACAGCAGGGTGGGCTTTTCACATTAAAGGCCAGTGGAAATCTAAAAGCAGGACAGCGAGCGGCCCACGGCATGCGGGTGGGCAGCCGCTTCATGTTCCAGATATCGTCACATCACATGTCGATTCCTCAGCACCCACATCAGTCTCTCACCATGACTCCTACATGTGGTGCAGCGGACATCAGCTGCAGGGCGTGTGAGTGTCGACTGGCTAATGGATGAACAAGAGGATGTCATGTCCCAGAGGAGATTTATTTGAGCATTACTCAATGCTTCAGACGTTTTCAGGTGCAATGTTGAGATCTGCTGACCTACTGTGACCTTTCAGTGTTTTGCTTTCACCCCCCCCTCCTCCCAACATTAAAGCAGCACTAGATGAACATTTAAAGTGAAAATACACCTGTTCCCTCAGCTTAGATTACAAATTAGTGCTGGAAGGTCCCATCAGATATAACTGAGGGGATCGATTTGTCTAAATGAAGGTCAACTTAAGTTAAAATTAATACTCTCTCATTTCCCCCCCCCGTCCTTTTAATCCTTTTAATCAGCGTTCATCTGATGTGAACCACCTCCGGTGTCGGCATCAGTGCCAACCAAAATGTGATCCTGCTCCAGAAACCCATCAGCCTCAGCTCACACAGATGGGAGAGAAATTAATTGAATAAATGAGCAGAGTAATCTACCATAGTCATTTAATTGGGCCTGTGTGGGACTGTCCAGCACCGTCGAGGTGATACCACACACACACACAGTCATGTTGTATCTTTTCAGGATTTACTATATTTAGCACGCTACCAAATGAATTGAATGAAAGTCACTTCTGTGCAAGTCTGATCTGTGTAGAGCCTCGACTCTGCATTAATAGATCTTCTGGTGTCTCTTTGCTTTCCCTTCTTTTTTTTTTTTTTTTTTTACTGTCCATAGAGAGACAAGTTTCACCAGAGTCAAATTCCTTGTACAAACTTTGCCAATAAAGTTGATTCTGATTCTTCATATCAACCACCAGACTGGCCTAACATGAGCGTACAGTATCTGGTGTTTCTTTTAAGCACCTATGAGACTGAATCTCCTCCTGCTGTTATCCATCAACAGTTCTGAGGATTTGAACCGTTGGCCACAAAGTCTTCCTCTCTAACCTTTAGGCTCCCGCCTTTTCAATGTCAGCGAGCCACAGCGGAGGAATGTGAAAGTCAAATAAAAGTGCTGAGCAATCAGAGAGGTCTGGGTTGTGGGAGGAGGTTAGCAGAAATGTGCAGCACCAAAGGTCACCCTGTTTTAGCCAAAGATACACTCCGACATCTCCAGCGCCAGAGATTACATCTTTTTCAAAGTAAATAAATGGAATTATGTTGTTTTTCTTGGCCGTCCACATTGTTTATAAAAAAGCAGAGAGAGCAGTCCGTTCACACTTTAGGTGATAACTACAGTGGGCCTTTGTGAGGGCCAAGTGCTGGCCCAGGAATCAGAGTTTACTTTGGAGGCTAAAATTGAGCCTGACTTTGTGTGCAAAGTTGTCAGGATTTGTACCTTGTTTACAGAGCACAACCGCTCTGTGTTGTGTGTGTGCTCAGTGTGTGTACACCATTTGTATTTCTTAAACTATAAAAGGATTTTTTATGAGTAAGAACATCTGTATTTTTTTTTCCCAGTTTTCAAGAAAAAACAAAGCCGGCCCGCTCGCCGCCGTCTGGCAAGACTGAAGCCTGAATGATGGATGTATTTGTGAAGTAGAACAGAAAAGACCTCGAGTTGATACGATTACAAAATGCTGACTAAGAGTAATTCAGTCGTGGCTCCAGTAGTTGTAGTGTATATTTAGCCCCCAGAAGTAGCCAATAGTTGACCAAAACATCCAACTGTGATCTAAATTTGTTCTGGCTGATATAGCTCACAGTTACATCTTATTACCACAACATCTTGGGTTTTTCCTCCCTTTTCAGAGATGAAGTTGCTTTTTCTACACCTATAGTTAGATACTGTCACCACTGCACGCCTGCTCGTCTCTCTACGGACTCAACGCCGCCACGCTTCCATGAAGAAAGTCTCTGATAAGAACTGACAGGTCAATAAAAGCAGAAATATCATCAGCGTCACCATTAACTACGACACTGGCAGCTGCCAAAATATCCCCCGTGGTGTTGGCCAGCTCCTCTCCAAACATCACTGCCCGTCTTTTCAGAAAGGTGCTAATTTTATGACACTGGGACGCTTAAACCCACAGATACGATAAACAGTTCAGCGCCAATCCGCTCAATTGGAGCACTGGGTTGCTCGTCTTCTCCCAGCTTGCAGTGATTCTGGTGCCGAAGATGCTGACGAGGGTGCCTGAGCGGCTTCCCACATGTCACCCCGTTACCGACTGATAACTCTCCTCAGTACTGATAACCACCTCAGTGCCGTCTCTCAACACCCTAATGCACTGAGGTGTTTACTGACGGCCTTCACACGTGTATTACAGTAGGTCACACGCTGCAGCAGCCCACTCTAGCAGCACTCGTACTATGAGCGCACACCAACTTCAACTGCTGATGATCTTCAAATGTAAACACACCCAACTTTATTTCTTTTTTTCCCCCTGTAATAGCAGGAAAGAGCAGCAGCAGGTGTGTGACGGGTTTTGACAACAAAAACACTCCAAGAAAAGTAGAAACCTAAGTGACAATCTCTTATATGAAAGCACATATATACACACACACACACTACTCACTAAAAGTTAGGGATGTTCAGCTTTCACGTGAAATTTCAGGATGAACCTAAAATGCATTCTAACCTTTCCAGGTGAACTTAATGTGACCTTCTCTAAACCTTTGAATGCACATGTCCAACTGTTCAGTGTCTCTTTCTGCACCAGCTGCTGTTCTCTAACAAGAAGCTTCACAGCAACATTTCCCATAAATTTCACCTGAAAGTTTAATATCCCTAACTTTTTGTGAGTAGTGTATACATATATATATACACACACACATTTTGTTTTCTGTGTGCCCTCCAGTGCAGCAGGACACCAGACAAATTCTCCTGTTATATCAGGCAGGCCGGCTGGTCGAGACGACGCTGTTTTGCCGTTGTCTGAAGCGTTTGATGTTCTATTTCAGCCCACACTTGAAAGACCTCTCTGTCACATTAATCAGGGCTGCAGTGAATGCCAGGCAGTGTTTTCTGTCAATCCGGAGGCCTCTGCCTACACCAGCAACGATTTATTGGGAAAAAAAAGTAGCTATATTTGTAGTGGCAACCTTTTGCCGGACCTCACCAGCTGATGTCAGTTAATTATTTGTCCCCTGAATCTAATACTTTTTCCTGGTGCCAAAACTGTGGGCACGGATAATCAAGATCCCCAACCACACACACACACACACACGCTCATATAGTACACACTTACTGATGCACACAAACACACACACACACACTAGCAGATGCCGACTCTTACTGTCGGTCAGTGCGGAAAATCAGACACTCCATCCATCTGCTTATGTTATTCCTAGCAACCAAAGTTATGTTGCTATGGTAAAGATCTCCCCACATGAACTTGTCAATCAAGCTGCTGCGACTTAATGTTTTATTGTTTTGTTTTCCCGCTTGTGCTTCGAACCTCATTTGAGTTTTTGTTCATTCCCACATTGTGGTTTCTGTGCCTCGTCAGGTCAGCGGTGTTTATCCGTTTACAGCTTTCCTCTGCTAACTTTAGACGCTTCTGCTCTCATTTAAACGTGGCCGTGAGTCAGAGCGGAGGGAATCAGGTCTTCAGAACCAAAAAGGCCAGGAGTCCCTGAATGAATAATAGCTTTGGTTTAAAATATGAGGACGGATTGCGGCTGTGCTCGTCCCACGGGCGCTGGTGAATAGTGTCACATGACCGAATCGATCAAAACTTGCATGTAAGAAAAACAGAGAAGGTGCTCTTGTACAACTTGTATGTCATGGTGTGTAAAAACCACATCTGTTTAGACAAACGTGTGATTTAGTGTTGTGGGTTTAAGGGGAGAAAAGCCAGGAAAACTTGATAAACCACACAAATCCACCATAACCACAGAAAGCCTCGGTAAACTAGAGTAATGCCCAAATGAAGTGTGAGAAAAAGGGGGAAAAGAATGATTTTGTAATACCTTTAACGACACGGTTTACTCTAGGATGAGTGTCGTGTTTCCTCGGAAATATTGCCGCGTCCGAAATGTGGGGCGGCATTTGTCTCATTTTGCACGCTGACTTACGCTTTGGTATTACACTGGAAATAGTTATGCTTGGATTTCAAGCTGTCGGGCTATTGCACTGGCCTTCTTCCACTTCCATTAAAAATATACTGCACTCCCATTGTGTGCGTTTATTGGCCAGAGAGGATTTCTGAGGAGCAGTAACTGCTTTTATTTGAGACCTGTCTGAGCTCAGAGCACTTGTTTTTGGTCATGATGACTGTATTTCATTAATTATTACATTACATCCTTCGGTTCATATTTTACTGCGGTAAAAAGGAACTATTTTACTCTTTACTGTAAATACTGTCCTTCAGTGTTACTTCAACTTCGATTATTTATATTTAATCCTTCTATTTTCAGAAGCAAACATTTATTTATTTTATTATTTTATCACAGTTACTCATTACTTTGCACATTAAGATTCTTCTTACACTCAGACATTTGATGTAAAACATAAAATTATTACAGATTAAACTACCCAACAATATATAACAGTCAAACATGGTTCGACACGTATGATATAATACTGTAAAACTGAGGGCTTTCTTAAAAATACTTTTGATTAATAATTAATTTCTCAAATGATCTCAAAAAATAAAAATGGAAAAATTATGAAGGATTTTTAAGTATTTCTTTTCTTAAGTATACATTATTTTAAAAGTAAATAAAATAAATGAAAAGTAAATGAAATAATAAGCCATCTTTCTGGGACAATGGGTCTAATAATAATAATAATAATATACAATAAAAGGGGCCTTTCTTCTGTTTGGTCCATTTTGCAGCTTTAACGCTGAGCTATTACTAATTCTACTAATGTAAAGAGTCTCCATGCTAAATGATGATGGAGCTTTAGAAAGACGTCATATGGAAAATATAATTAAATGTGTTTGGGGAGCAGCTCACATTAATTAATGACCAGTGAAGCTGGTGAGTTGCATCAGATGATGATGATGTCGTCCAGTGTTTCGGGGGTTTTTTTGGTCTTGCTGTGTTCTCTGGCTTAAGGAGGGAGAGTAGTAACAGGTGGCTAAATCACAGTGACGTTGATGGATTTCTGGGAAGGCCCAGAGAGCGGCAGCACTGCCCAGCCACACCAGCAGGACGAGTACCCCACCAGGCCGCCGACCTGTAACAAGTCGACCTTGTTCTTTGATTATACAACCAGGACTGGACACAGATGGGCTCAGGCGGCATGTAATGGAAATGTTCCCGGCGTTTCCTGCCACCCTGTTCCCACTGGAGGCACGGCCGCCGGGCGCTCCGCGGCCTCAGCTTTCCCTTTGTAACTTCACAGACTGTATCTTAGCCAGTTCTATAAAACCGGCCTTTAAACGTGACGTGGGCAGCAGGTGGGGGCTCCATGCCATGACAGGAATGCCGGACAAGGGGAAGGACTCTGTGGGGGCTTAAAGATGCCCCATGGCACAGCGGAGGAGTCCTCTGCGGGGTTGCCCTTCAAGGCTGGGCGGCCAGTGAGAACCAAGTTCAGCTTGAAGTCTCCACATGTGAACCTGTCACTCTTGCAATCTGGAGGCTTGGCGGGGTGGAGGGGTATGTGCTCGGGGGTGGATTTAGACCATTAGTTCTGGGCTGCCCAGGCACACACTCACATGTGTGCGCAGAGTCACTGAGGTCTTTCTGCTAATTATAGGCTGAAATCTGACAGAGAAAAATTAGAGGGAAAAGGGACAGCTGCAAGGCCCAGTGGACGACAGAGGGAAGAGGAGAAGGCAGAGGAGGGGTTTTTGATTTCTCGCTAAATCCTCGGACCCCCTCCTTGAACCTAAAAACAAAATTCAATCATCTTGGTGTCCTTCTCGCTCTCTTATCCCCTCTCAACACAACCCCACCGCCTCCCTCGTCCTCTCAGACACGAGGTCAGGGGTCAGTCCCAGCTGGGATCATCCCGGGTTTCACAGGACGTCCCATCTTCTCCCTGAACTAATGCCATTTCCTAAGGGGGGCTTAGCCAGCAGCTAGAGAAGAACTCGGAGACCTCCCCTGTGTGAATGTGGTCACATCAACCACTGTTACATCACACACACACACACACACACAAGCACCTGTGCAGACACACTCACAGACAGAGAGGCACATGGTCTTTATCACAGGTCTGTAACACGTTAAAATAAAGTTAACTGAGCGAAGAACCAAAGGAACCAACTGTCTCTGATGGTTCTGCAGGTTTAAGTACCTCAAGTGAAAGCGTCACTTGAATAGGAGAGAGTACTATTTAAGACTGACACTAAAGTCAAGGCACACTGTTATCTAATGCACAAATATGTAGAGACATTAAATCATGTGAAATGTTTCCTCTATTGAACTCAGCTTGGAGGAACCGAAGCGATTCTTTCACGAGACACAAAACACGGAAGATGTGTTTATAACCACTCAAGTAGGAAATAAAGTCACCAAACTTCACGAGGTCATAAGATGAAACCAATAGTCCTGAACATACCTGTGCCAGGTCACTGTGAGTATCTGAACAGAGGTACTCATCATCCAGACTTTTACAGGTGAGGTCTGGGCTCACTTATGGTCTGAGGTTTTAAGTTCAGTCATCAGTGTGATATTTGTTACGGCTCTATTTTCACAGTTTGGACATTTGTTTTGGGGCTTTTCTAATTTTATAGGATTTATGTTTTTATGTTGGACATGTGCTCAGTGTTATCCATTTGGATTCAATGTGCTTTGAAGATCCATAATAATCCATAATCGTGATGAAACTGGTTGATCTCTCACACACACACACACAGTTGGTAGGATGGACGGACGGCTCAGCTTCCCCACAAAAAAAAACAAAAAACACACACACAAACAATTAAAAGTGGTTTAGTGCCCGGGAGTGTGTTACTCATCTCACCCTTCATAATGTGCTAGTGTGCAAAATGTTGGTGTAATATTGGAAGATCATTATCTTATTACTGGGGTTTCCGTGAGAACGTCATGAGCTCGCCTTGGCCGGCTTAACCGCCTTACAGCTGAGGCACAGTAGCCAAGTCCAGATTGTTTCCCTCCCCGCTCTGATTGACAGGTGTCCAACAATCCCCCTGGCTTTGCGCCGGAGATCCGACAAGAGGCCGAGTGGAGGCCCCGGAGCGGTCGGGGCCGACCTTCCCCAGCTCATCAATAGCATTCATTGGTCCCAGGCTGTGTGTGACAGGTGCTCAAGCCCAAACCTCTGCCCCGGCCCCTGGAATCCATATCCTGCCCGTTTTATTGGTCCTTCTGCCTTTCCCCTCATCCCCGTTTTCTCCAGAGACGTTTAGGGGCAAGGCTCAGGTCTCCTCGGGCTCAAATTAAATGCCTGTGGTTAATTAGCTGAGGTTGCCATTACCAGCAGAGGTGGAATTCCTCCCCCGTCCACCGAGGCCTGGGAACACAGTTGTGTGGCCTCCCCTCTCAAACTAGACAGAATTTGTATTTTTTCTCTCCGTTGGGCCCCAAACCTTTAGCGGGACACTCTTCCTGGCGTGCTCCCTCATCCTGAGTCAGATGCATCAGGCTGCAGACATGCAGAGGAAGACCCACACCTCCCCCCTAGTGGCTGCCGCCGTGCATGCACCCCCTCAGCACAGAGGGTGTCGTCTTTAGAAATGCATGCTGGGAATCATACACTTCTATTTGAACTCAACTGTGATCAGTTATTTGCACATTTGTTCAAAAAAATGTAGATCCTAAAACTGTTAATTATTTATCAGCAGTATTTGTTTTAGAAATACTTTAAAATGATAAAGACTGCAGTGATTTTATGACATTTGTAGACAGCAGGCATCTCTCATGTCTCTTATTTCTGATCCCACCTCCCCCATATGTTGTCTCCCTGAAGCAACACAGAGAAGATAACCCTCCTGACACCCAGGCCTCCTGCTGACTTCAAATAGACACAATCTCTCTCTTACAAGATTTCAAATACCAAAATAATTGAAGTTTGCATCCACCTGTTGTTACTTCTCTAGATACACGTGTGTCTGTGCACCTCTGCTTTATTTCTGTGCAAAGATTCAAGTGAACTGCAGTTTTTTTCCCAACATGAATCCATCACTAACAGGGATGTGCATGATGAACACCAGGTCTTCTGTACAAGCTGCTCTTGTGTTGGACAGGTGGGGCGTCTGCTGGTGCTGCTGACCTCTGCAGCAAGTGTTAATGGGTTTGAACCAGTAGCTACAAATACAATAGCTCTGCAGCCCTGTGTGCCACAGCAGTTATGGTTTTCATCCCCTCACTGCTACAACTGCTTCTAATACGTTCATACTCCTGCTCCTCTGCTAGTCTCCCCTCCTCCAGATCCATCTCTGAACATTGAAAAAGCCATACTTTCGGCAGTAGGCCACATCCCTAGCTTTGGTTACACCGACATGTGTGACTGCTCTGAGGAAAGAAGTCAGTCAACTCAAAAATACCTTGGCTCAGTTTACTCACGTGTGCCCCAACTAATTTAATTTCTCTCGTCGGGGGCAGCTCTGCGTCTGTAAAATGTTTATATCGTTAATTCTGCACACAGTTATCCTGAATTAGTTCAGTACACTGTGGATTTTTAAAGGCCGATTAAAAACCCGTCAATCACTAAAATCTGTTAGCGATGATGTTTCTGTCACGCCAGTTATTTTAATGCCAAGTATGATGAGGAGTTTCCCCTAATTTCATTCTTATTATGGTAGAAATAAGATGATATGGAATATTATGTAGACTTTGGGACAATGAAATGCTCCTAATAATAATTTACACATTCACATGCTATATTATTTACTATGGATGATGATAAATCCTCATCATCATCAATAGCATTTAAGAATGTTTGAGAGTTCCCATAAACACCTAATGAATAATAAATCTGTAATCAAACAAACTTTATTCTAATAGTGGACTTCTGTGTCATCTGTCACAGTTTGTCTCTTCTTTGATACTGTTGTGGTTAGATTAGATAAAATAAGATAAGATATTCCTTTATTAGTCCCAAGACGGGAAAAGTCAGTGTTACAGCAGCAAGTAAGCAAAAGCCAAAGAACAGGGACAGAAAATAAAACAAACAGGGGAATATAAAGAGTATTTCACATAAAGTGAGGAAGGTTTAGTTGTGAATACAGCTAGTGAACATTACAGTGCTGTTATTGTCAGATTTGGTGCTGGTTGTAAAGTCTGACAGCTGCTGGATGGAAGAACCTGTGATATCGCTCCCTCACAGGAGGGTGGAGGACTCTGTCGCTGACGGAGTTATGATGTAGACTCCTGTTTATCCCCAAACAGACGGTATGATGTACAATATCTGTGTAATGCTTGGCCTGGTCTCAGGGCCTGAGCTCTGAGCACAGCGGGGCTGCACTGGGAACTTCTCCGTCTTGCACAATTCTTGAAGATAGCCACACAGGAGCTGCCCCCCCCCCCCACCACCACCTCCTCCATATAGCGCCGTGATACGGGATCATAGGCCTCAACAACAACATGAGCTCAGCTGAGGGGTGGAGCAGCATCAGCTCTCAGATCAGGACATAAGAAAACACATTAGTTTTTATATCTGTATTTTTGTATCCGTCCATTCTGTCTGAATTATTTATTCCCGTATTTACTGCTGGCTCAGGATTTCAGTTTATAATGATGACCACTGCTGTGAAGCGTGCACGCATCCAGATGTCCCTCCTGTGTGTGTGTGTGTGTGTGTGTGTGTGTGTGTGTGTGTCCTGCCCAGCCTCAGAGCTCCTTTACAGGCCGGGGTCTGTCTGCCGAGACACCTCCATGTCTTCCAGCTGTTTCATTTAAAATCCATTGTCCTCCTGGCCGGGAGAGAGCTCGGGGGATTTGTTCAAATCGTTGTCTCTTCATCTCACATATGTATTTTGTCTTTTATCCTCTGTTATTACTCACTTTTTAAAAATCTTCACTCCCTCTCTCATTATCCTGTTATCATATCCGCAGCTTTTTCTTTTTTTTCCCCTCCTTTTGTCCTCATCTAGGTTTTGTGGTTCTCTGCTGAGAGGACAGTATTTGATTCTGCCTGGAAACACCATTATAACCCCAAACAGAGAGGGGGCTTCACCGATGAGATGAACTGGATATCTTGGCAGGTGGTCAGACTCAGCATGCATGTGTGTGTGTGTGTGTGTGTCCATCTGCATGCATTACCAATAATGCTTCTCTGGAGACTTTCAGTTCTGTAAAAACACACATATTTGTGCCTCTATGCAAACCCACACCAATATACAATGAGATACTGTGTGTGTGCGTTTTGTATTTTCACAACACAAAGACTGACCCCACTAGTTCAGTGACGAGGACACCAGGCATAACTCAAACGGTAAAGCCGGGATTCAAATCAGTGTTTTATGAAGTCGTTGGTTGATTTTCAGCCTTGAATGTCTGTTAACAGGAACATCAGGGGCCAAGAAACTAATAATTAGTGCAGGTTTGGGCCCCAAAAAGCCTATTTTCTCATGAACTACAGCATTTGCCCGAGTGAAGAAATCACCAAATGTACCACATCTATGTGTGAATCAGATTTATTCCCATTAAGCCAGATATCTAAATACATTCCTGGGATCACATGCAGACTTTGAGACATACACTCATTGCTGTCGTCGGCCAAATGACGCCGTGGACTGAAATCTGTTCTCACTCGACTGTAAACCTCCCTGTGTGTTTAGTCTGTGTGTTAAATAGAGTAAAGTCTTGGTTTTATGGATTGGTGGACTGGTTGATGAACACTAGTCCACCTGCAGGTCGCCCTGTGGAAGCCTCCACCTTACAGCCTCGTCATGTCAGTGTGTCATCATCTCTGTCAGGCTGTTAACACTGTTTATAGCGATAGATTGCATTTACATCCTGTATTTTTCCATTTTCTGACATGTACCGTTGTTAGAGCTCAGCATCCAGCTGTATTACACCCAAAATGTGATCTTTAGATGCGTGCTGATCCGTCCGTCATATTTCCTTCAGTCCACTTATTTAGTTTTTTAATTTACTTTTGAAAGAAACAGAAACAAACCTTCTGTCCGACTATCAGGTAAAAATAACTGGATCCAGTCCTCACATTTCCCTTATTGAGTGACACACCACAAACCTGACATGTTAGATGCCTTCAGTCTTATTTGAAACACTACGGCATGTCTCAAGTTTCTTTCTTAAATACCTCCAGCTTCACCGTCTCCCTTGTTGTGTGCAGCCAGTGCTGCTGTATGGCTGCGCTGTGTGAGAAGTTGTTAACACCGTTATTCCTAACCCAGATGAAGGCCGCAGGGCTGGTTGTTCACAGCCCCGAAGCCTCTGCGGCATCCTGAGGGACCAAAGCCGAGCAACCGTCACATGACCGGCGGCATTAACTCCTAACACCTGTGGGAAGGAACAAAATAGCCCTGCAGCTCACAGAGGTTAAATATGAGGGGCGATAAGTCTTGTGACTTTGTGCTGATCAGTGGCATTCCCTGCCTCTTACATGTGTTTTCTGTATGCGATGTTGTATAAAGAGAACTGTGAGTCCTTTAGGTTCGAAATCCCCAGAGTTCAGCTCAATGCAAGCAAAGGAAATTACATATAGAAGTTATAGTCCAACCCAGTTTTGTGTCTTGTGCTGGGATCAGACTGAAGGATGTTGTAGCTAATGTCCACATGTGATTGACATGTGTAGTGTGCTGTGGACACCTGATTCTGCAGGTCTGCGATGTGCTCTGTGGTGCACATGGTGCAGGTTGTGACAGACCACAAACTGATCTGTGTGTCTTTGCAGAGTCACAGTACGAGTTTAAAGCACCCCGATATCAAAGCATCAGTGCTCATTTGTTTATGTCTGTGTGAGACTTTCAGATATTTGGGATAATGGTATTAATAGTGTGTGTGTGATGTGTTAACTGAATAGGTGTGGTCCAGCAGAGCCGTCCAGAGCTGCAGTAGAATGTGAAAGAGCAAAAGGGCGTTGGGTCTCTAATGTGTTAATGGTGGAGCTCTATGGATAATGTACCAGTTAGCATATCAAAGGGTTAGTTCACCCAAATTACAGCAAACCCTATTTTCTCAGTCATTCCTACTGATAAAGCCGCCTGAAGCCTTCGTCCACGTCTCTGTGATCTAACCCTAACCCAGCAGCATGTAATGAGTGTAATGAATGCTGACTGTCATGTCTGCAGAGCCTCTCTGCACTTTTGATGTGCCAGTTGGAACAAATGAAGCGACGGCGTTCAAAAATAAGGTAAAAACAAAACAAGTTTAATTCACAGTAATGAGTTTTCAGCCATGATATCACACACTCAACCCAGTTAGAAACTGTGTGCAGGAGGTTTAAAAGATGGAGGCAAGAACCCAACAGGGACGGGCTAATGAGAGGTTATTAAAAGTGGGACGTGAAGGATCCAGTGTGTCCTCTCACCCTTTGCTGGATGGATTTAGTCAGCACTTTGTTAAATCAACCAACTTCATAGAAGTGCGGCACTAACTCAGTCTGCTACCTTTAACTGATGCTCAGAACCTCATCAGGCTTAGAAAGGCCTGATCTTTGTTCTCCGGACCACCACATTGCCTTGTGAGGCTTCGTGTGTCGCTGACTTGCTGGTGTTATCAGAGCCCGACTATGCTGGACCCCTTGCTGTCAATTAGATTATTAGATTATAGAGAATTACATCAATATATGTTACCAAAAGAAAGAGGGAGGAATCCGTTTCCCTGCCCCCCCCAGCATGTTTCCACTTTCTGCCTCACAAAGTCCCACAGGAGTAAAGCAGTGTGTGTGTGTGTGTGTGTGTGTGTGTTACCTTGCATCTACTTTGTGTTTGTGGTCTTGTTTCCGTGTGTGTGTGTGTGTGTGTGTGTTACCTTGCATCTACTTTGTGTTTGTGGTCTTGTGTTTCCATGTGTGTGTGTGTGTGTGTGTGTGTGTGTGTGAGACAGAGGTGCTGAGCTCACCCCAGCTCATTAGGGACTCTCTGCTGGGAAGGTAACGGCTAATGTATCCTTATTGAGCTATATTGCGCGTGCAAAAGGCCCTCATCCAAAAACCACTCGCTCTCACCCAGGCCGCCTCAACTGGAAGCATATGGCAGCGTGCAGTATGTGTTTATGAGCGTGTGTGTGTGTGTGTGTGTGTGTTCTGCACTCACACACAACAGTGTTGACTGATTCATTCTGCAGTGTTACTCTCACTGAGCTTTGGTTGGAGCAGGAGGGAAACATTTGCCAGGTGAAGCCGGGTTTAAAAGTGATTCTCCACAAGCAGAAGTTTCACCCTGGAAAGAGACGACTGACAACATGTTCATGTATTCAGAAGCACAGTGACTTCTCTGAAGACAGAAAGTTATCGTTTTTAAATCAAGAACTCAAATTAGGGGACAAGATCTTTTCCAGCCCATCATTACAAAACTGAGCATTACATAATCATGAGCTCCACATCTCACAATCAGGAGCTAGACACATAATCATGACTGATAATTCCAACTTTAAGTCAGAATTAAAATTATTGTTGAATCGACATTTTAGTCCAAATTTTCATTTTGAATTTTCATCTTAAGAGTGATGAAAAAAGAAAAGTCCCCTGTACTATATTTTAAAGATCTTTGCGTGCAAACATCCCACAAAACTGCTAAATAAGTCTTAAATGGTAGATTGTATCTGAATGGATGAATTTATGGTACATGAATGTGTGTGTGTGTGTGTGTGTGTGTGTAAACACTGTGTACTAAACTGCACAAGAGCCACTCAGCAGCCGTGAAGAATGAAATGTGATGAGTCCGTCCACAGGAGCCTAAATCCAAACTCCATCTGCCTTTGTGGCCTCCGTGCACACACACACACACACACACTCTTACTCCTTCACTACCCTCGAACTTTTCCCCACACTCTCCTCAGTCTGTTGCTCCAGTCAGTCTTTTCTTTTATTCAGCTCCAAATAAAGTGGTTTAGTTTCAGTAATCTGATTAAACTGCAGGCGTCTTTACAACTTGTCCTGTTTCGTCTAATTGTCCGTGTACCAAGATCTCAGCAGCTAATTTACAGAGGAGGTCTCAGGAGAGAAATGATAACAGAAAAGAAAAGTCAAGCTGTAATAAAATCTGATTATTTTCATATTAATGTCTTAGCACAGATTTAAAGGCCGTCCTGCTCAGAAAAGTGTCCTCACATCAGCTGCTGAGGGAGAAATAGCAGATCATTCTTTATCAGCTTGCAGGGATTAGTAGGTACTAGTTACGCCCATAATCACACACTCATTCACACTAACACGTTCTCTCAAACCCACATTTGCTCTCGAGCAATCTGTACACTTGCACATTCTCTTAGACGCAGGGGCAAACACATGCTGTCGCACACACACTCACACACAAACTTGAGAGGTTTGAGAGGCAGCCAGGACGTGAGCGCTGCGAGGCCACATGATGGTTGGAGGGAGATTTGAGAAGGCTTATCTGAGGATAGATAGAGCGGCAGACTGCAGCTGTGCTGAAATGATTTATATCAGCAGAAACACACACACACGGTTTTTGAAGCCCGCAGACGTGTGCATGTGTGTGGGAAACACAAGTACATGTTATTGAAGCAGAATTGCACATGACACGAATATTTAACTGTAAAATCAATTTGCAAATTTTTGTCTGTGACACGACCTGAATCATGTACGTAGATTACTACCTTTGTTTGGTCACAGTGTGGACAAGCAACATTCTCTGTGCTCTCTTCATCTACAGTTCACTGCTCAAGATCAGGTGACTTTATCACAAAAAGGACTTCAGTGTTGTTAGTTTGAATTAAGAATATGTGGCCTTTATTTCAGAGTACATTAGTCCAAATGTCCTGCAGGGTTACACCAAGTTTCTGCTGAGAAAATGGCAAAAATGCAGCAATACTGAAAAACGATCGATACGTTTAAAATTACTTAATGTGGACAAGAGGAGTTGTGCAGCCCTCTCCACTTTTGTTTGAGTCCACTTGTTCCAATTAAAGGAAGTTGTTCCACAGCAGCATACAATGATATTTCACACACTAATGTGCTGCAGCCCGTTCCTGTATCGACATGACATGACCGCCCCTGTGCACAGAGATGAAGAAGGTTGATTAAGAAATGGATTTCTCCCTTTTGGTGTGGAAGAACTTCCCTGAGCCAGGACTCATCTCCCAACATCACACCTCACTAGTGCTCTTGCTGCTTCATGGGAGCAAATCCACTGCAGCCAAGTTCTGAAATCTGGTTGAAAGCCTGAAACCAGAAGAGTGCAGGGCTGTTGTAGTAGCTTATCACTGCCTTTGGCTTTGGAAGGAGCTTTTCAACACATGGATGTAAGATCTGGGTTAACATGACTGCAGCCTTTGTCCTTGTTGCTTTAATGAGACATGACGGCTAATTTCAGTGTAATTTCATCACAAGTGTAGCTGCCGTTATCACAGAGACACACGAGACACACTGTGGTTATTTCCACAGACTGATTACTGACATACAGTAGTAAAGTACAGCATGCAGTATTTCGAGAGGCGGATGCATTTACACGTAGCTTTTTTTCTTTTTAGATCCGATAGCAGTGTGACCGGCCCAGGATGTATGAAGTGATTAAGTGTAAAGGAGTTCTTGGCGAACATAAACGTCTATCAGGTTTCAGCCTGGACACTCAAAATGTGGTCGCTAAGATGTCTATAGACACTCGGTGCACACTATATTTGCCTTAACGAACATGAAACCAAACCCGGCACTGTCCTAGGACTCTTCTGGCCTTGTGGGCTTCGCTCCATTTCAAGGTCGAATTCAGCTTTAATTTGGCTTTCACCAAAAATCACAGCTAAATCACGTTCGTCATCGTTTTCACTCTCCACTTAAAACACTTTGTGCCTCCGTTGCTGGCAAACCATGATGCCAAATTGGGGCGTTTGGTACAGCATGACATGAGAAGTGGGTTTGGTGAAACAGGTAAACTGTTTTGGATGATCCTTTATTTTGGCCATATAGTTTTTATTTATTAAAGATGTGATGTCGTCAACAGACAACTGCACAAAATACGATGTTTGCATGAGTGGACTTTATAAGTTTATCATATCAGTTGCTGTTGCTGGTTTTTGTAATGACTCTTGAATGTTTTCTAGATTGCGGTTGAGCGATAGATGGAAATAATTGATTAAAACTGGGATACAGTGAGCTGCTTCTTAAGCTGAATGTGGGTGGGGGGGTGTGAAGCGGACGTGCTCTTGCTCAGATCACACCCAGCATCTCCACACTTGCACGGTTGTGATGCTAAAACATAACCAAGTGAACCAAGATTAAACATCTTTGTCGAAAATGAAATGAAAAGCAAGACGTCCCTCTTTGTTACATCTGCATTTCCTGCAAACATAATCAATCACAGTAGGCACCTTATGGCTCCACTGGGTTTATTCAGAAGTTTCCCTTCATTCTAAAATCAGATATTTTTGAGATCTTTGCTCACATGACCTGCTGATTTCAACCAAATGAGCATTTGTCACTTCTCAGTAAGAAGTTTTAACATTCATCATCATCATTGTGTCTTTATATGGACTGATCACATGAGCCTCAGTGTTCTCCTGACATCGTTTCCCCAAAGAAATTAGCAATAAAAGATGTTGCTTTGTTATAGGAAGAGATGTAAGGGGGGGAAATGTGTTTGGTATATATGTTGTAGCATTCACTTATAGGCACCAAGTTATCTTGTTAAAAGTGGTGAAAGCAAATATATATTTCATATATTACATTTTAAAGAAGCCATTTCAGCACAGAAAATCAAAAGTGGGAATTAAATCTGATTACAAGTGGTCACTGGAGAGGTTTCAGGTGAGAACTGTAACCTGCACTAACTGGATTTAGACCCGGTCTAGACACAGTCTGCGGATACAGGATCCAGAGTCTGAGCAGTCCGTCAGGGCCGACGTCCTCCTGGCAGATGAGACTGAGCGAGGCCACACATGGATCTCTGCGCTGATGCTGTCAGCGCACTCATATCCAACATATTCACAGCACTTTCACACCACATCTACACTTTCTCAGCTACCCGTGTCATTTTGGGTATCCGAAGCCTTTCACCAGCTTGCTCCCCAGCGCAGACGCTCCAGTCAGTCTGCTTTACTACACAGGACCATTCAAAAAACCTCCAGCTCAAATCTAATCATAGATTTTTAGTTCAGCTCTCCTGAAGCCCTTTGGGTCGGTACCAGCCAGGATCAGGAGTTAATAGAATACATAAAAATAAAAGAAGAGTGAACTCAGAGTTTGTGAAGTTGGTTTTAAGTTTTGCCTTTTGGAGATAATCTGATGATGCTACTGAGACAAGCAGAGTTCAGATCAGTGTGAGTATTTATGGACACCAGAGAGGGAAGGTCTGAAACATCACTGCGTTAAAGTGGACGGTGGCCAGAAATCTGACGACTGAAAGTTCAAGAAGAAACTTCCTGAGTCATCATCTTTCTTTAATACAGTTTTTAAAGTAATTTAACACAGAAAAACAAAGGTATTGTGAGATATGTGTGGGAGAAGCTCCTGTGTCCACAGGCAAAATCCTGCTTCAGGCCAAACCCTGAACTTAAATACTGTTTGGAATGTACCATTAACTTCAGCTACATGGGGGTTTAATCAATCAAAGGGAAATGTTAATGTTCATTTCATGAACAACAACAATCTCTGACAACATTAAGCAGCCAGCAAACTACAAACTCTTCTAATAATCAGTGAGACTGATAGAAAAATCAAACTAAACAGCTCCACAAACACTCTTTCTGACTCTCCCTCCTTTTCTGGAAAATTGGTTGCATCCAATGAGAAGCAGCTGGGTCACATTGGCTGATCACCAGGACGGCGTCTCATCAGGGCTGATAGAGAAGGAGCCTGGTTCATGTGATCCATCACTGTCCACACATTAACACTTTAACTCTTCCCTTTACCTCCACTGACTTTACCCTGGGAGTCATGATGAAGGATAAGAAGTCTGCATGTGTACATGTGTTCAGATCAAACCCATATTGGTGGTTTCTATGAGAGAGAGAAGAAAAAGCAGGCTGCTGAACATTATTGACGCCATATTTCTTAATAGAAGTGATCCCTTTTAGTTATTTTATTCTGATGTAGTTTATTTATTAGGTTATCACTCTGTTTACACTACCAGACCTACTGATGATGGGTCACTTCTCATATATTGTCGTACACCTTTTTCTCCTCCTCTGCTTGGCTGGTAAATGTTTAGAGCCCTTTCTGGTGATGACCTGTCATATTTATATTCCTAATCTTCACATATTTCAGTCAGCAGGGTTTGTTCTGCTGCTGAGAAGAAGACAGCCCATGTTTTCTCCTTTCTGTCATATAATTTTGTCTCTCATGTACACAACACGCAGGATTATTCAAGCCTGGTTAGAGAAAACGCTGATTAAACACTTGATGGACAGTTTGAGCCTTTAGAGAAAATCGATGTTAATTCAGCTTTCAGTAGCTGCTTTTGATGCAACGTCCTCTTTGTGTTAACAACTTTTGTTCATAAGAAATAAGCTGAGGTCAGAGAGAGCTCGGCACATCTCAGCTTTAAGAAAATACCAGTGAATAAAGAAAACACCTTCACAAAACTGCAGCAGAAACTTTTACACCACAAACAAACAGCAATGAACAACACAGGGAAATAAAGAAACGCTGAAAGTCATCAACTGTTCAAGTTTCAAAAGGAAAACTGGTGAACATGCCAGGATGAGTGGACGTCCACCTCCTATCAGCTGTGTTGGAAAATTAATTAATAATAAATATTCCAATTTTACCATTTTGATTCAAATGTTAGTGTGACGCCTGTTGTTAGGCTTTGATACAAACACAGGTGAATTTCAGCCACGAGACCAAAAGACAGTGAGGGTTTATTACAATCAGGGTCAGTATCACCAGAAGAAGTTAAAAGTTGAAAGAGATCGCTGTAAATGAGCGCTTTATTCAGTCCAGGAGGAATCAAAAAGAAAATAGTTTAAAGTAAAGAGCAACCAGTAGTTTTCTTTGCCGCTGCCACTAATCCTGGTGGGGGTGTGATCAGGAATCAATCTGACACACCTGAGCTGCTTTAGCCTCCAAACGCCCGACGAGCTCTCACCTTGATTTGTGCTGCCTGGAACCAAGCACAGCTTTTCTGTATGTGGCGACCAAACCTGTGCTTCTAAATGTGTTGTTTGTCTTCTATTTATTGGCAAATAAATGTAGTTTGTTGAGTTTAGTTGCAATTAAATAAATGAATGCGGGTTAAATGCAGCATGATTTTTGACAAAGTTGTAAAGATTTATTCTTCTTTGACTCTTTTATAAGTTGCAGCACCCTGAGATTTCAGACTGAGGTGGCACTAAGACATTTTAAATTTAGAATTTAGTGATATACAAATATAATTTCTATGGTTTCATGATTATATTTCCATTTGAGCGAGGACTCCCTTAAAAACAAAAAGGGAAGGGAAAATTCTTCTCACTTAAAAACCACGCTGAATGTTCTAAATATATACTTTTCATATTGTAAAGTCGGTGTTTGTGTGTCCGGGGCAGTTTGTGGCAGTTGTTTTGCTCAGGGCGAAGACTCGGCTCATGTTCGGTGCGATGCAGCTCCAGCTTGCTGTGCGGCGTGCTCCCCGGGCTGTTGTAAAGGTGAGTGTTAGATATATATAACTCTCGGTCCCGGGGCTCTACAGGGCAGCGCGGCCTGCAGTTGGCTGGGGTTTGGGTTACGGGGGGCTTAAAGTGTAAGTTAATAGAAAGTGTACAGTGGCACAGAGATGAGCTGACGCGATGCACTTTTCTATTTTCACTTCCCAGAACCCCCCTCTCCGACCCCTCGGATGGAGCAAAAGGCTTTTTGCTCTGATGCCGTTAGCAGATGCATGTGCGTTATTGCGGAGAGGGGAATTGGACATTCTCCATATACTGCGCTATAAATATCCCCGTGACGTTTATTGTACTCGCTGGGGTTCAGGTGCTAAAGCGCTTGGATCTTACTTGATGCTTTTGTCTTTATTCATTGTTGTTGTCAGAGAGTTCAGTCACTTCTGAGGTGGACTGCTGAGATCATGTGAACCAGTGTGGGAACTGAGAGTGGGAAGGGACTTCAGCAGCTCGAAAAGATGGAGGTTAAAATTCTGCTGACCTACTGACCTTGTGGCTGAAGGCAGACAACAGTTTAGGTTAGACTGTGCGACATGTAGAGCAGAAAAACGTATTAGTCATTCCTTTCGGGAGGAAAATCTTGAATTCTTTCTGCCACATTTTGGCAACAGGCCGCCTTAATGCAGTAAGAGTATTTCATCATGATTCTCTACATCCTGAAATACAGACATCACTACATCTGTCTCTATCCCTTTTGCTTTGTTATCATACAAAAGGATTTGTCACTCAGGGGCACGACGTCAGAGCCAGACACTGAGAGCTGAAGCTGAGATCCTAAATCAGTCCAGAGTCCAGCTGATGACACGTTACGCTACCTGCACTCCTTCCATCTGCTCATTAAACAAACGCTCGACTACCGGGAAGCATTTTTATGTTGAATAGACGTTGATACGGCAACCGACACCGAGTCTTAAAGTAGAAGAAGATGAAAGATGAGACGATGCCGGTCGTCTTCCACAGCTGCTACATGCTCTCATTAGATTAGGATTAGATTCACTTTCTGATATCGGATCCAATTATGCCATGCAATACTGCATCCTGTTGCTCCATCGCACTTTGCCTGGAGTTCCAACGTGCCAGTAAACCAGTGTGAGTGTTTTATATTTGTCAGTTTAAACTGAGACAGGAGCAGTTTGACTCCTGACTCCTGAGCTGATCGTGTACTTTCTGCCCCTCATGTCCTCGTACAGCATCCTCACAGACTCTCAAGTGATGCTCTGAAAGACTGACTGATAATTTAACATGGCTGACCTTACCACTAATCCCCCCCCCCAGCCCCCCACCCCTGAAGATGAGATTAAGGCTTCTTCTAGCATTTCACTAGGTATGCACATATTCACTACGCAGTATGTTCTTTTCCAAGAATATCCACCAGGAGGTCATTACCAAATTGAATGTGACTTCTGGCTGTGGTGAGGGACATTCTATATGAGGAGCACTGATCGGGTCTGAGATCAAGTGAGCGTGATGCGTGTGTGTGTGTGTACAGTATATATTTATACATTCATGCTGATATAACTGATTTATGTTCTTGGAACCTATGGAACTAACAGACACGTCTCCTAGACATTACATTTATTGTTTTATTATTAATTAAATTGCAACAGCAAATGTGTTTTGAGGGGAACCGAATTTTCTGTCAACATAATGAGGAAAAGCTGACAAGTCGCAAACATGTTGATACTGAATGTATCAGTAAAATATTCACTGTCAATATATTTAATTTGTTTTCCACCAAAATAACCAAAATCATGATCTTTCCCCCAACTTTCCACCCAGCAGGTGGGTTATATAGAAATGTCCTCTCTAGGAGAAGGGTTGGGACCATTTGAGTCATGAAATTGGAAAAAAAAAGAATTCTTCATACATAAATATATATAAAAAGTATATGTGCGTGTGTTTAGAGAGAAACTCTACAAACAGTAAAGCCTAACGAACCGAGGTTTTCCTTAGTGGGAGAACGACATGTATGCATATCATGTTTTATGTGTTCCTGTGCCTGTGATGTGTGACTATAACTCAGGGCACCGAGTTTACTTTAACGTTTACACCCTTCGATAACCGAACCCAAGTCAAAGCACAAATCGGTAGTGTTCCAGTCCCTGAGGACACGCTGGTCATCCTTCATGAAGCTCTGATTAGTGATTCCCGTTAAAGACCTGGTGCTTCTGCAGCGACACAAGGAGACGCTGATCTTTCTTTAGCTTTCGCTCTGTATGTAAATATTGCAGCCGAGGGTCTCTGCACGGAGCGAAGCCGTCCTAACAACCCCGTTTTTAAAGAGCCCTGCTAAAATGGAGGCCCCTCTTCAGCCCGGTCCCCCTGCAGATGGTCTGAATTACCTCACTGTATAGCTTACAGTTCCCTTGAGATTCAGAGCAAGCATGAGTTGTGAGCAGGTTTTGTGTGGTCCTAACCTTTTACCGTTATTTCTCTCTTTTCTCTCTTCTCAGATAACAGTCCTTCCTCTCTCGTTAGAAAAAGAGAGTGGGGATTTGTTCATCATCATTTAATCCCTCCCTGGATGTTCCTCTGCTCCTTCTCTTCATCTCTGTCGCTGTCACATTCCCACATTCGCCCCTTTTTTCATGTTGTTCTCCCCTCTGTCTTCACACCTCCGTCACTCTTGTTCCTTTTTATCAAGACAAAACAGACGGAGATGTTTGCAGGATTCGTCTTGACAGATCGTACGTTTCAAAGAGGATGAGATGGAGAAATCTGAGAAGAGAACTTCTTTTGGCTCCAGGTTTTTCCTGAGGGGGAACTCCCTGATTTATAAAACGTACTTTGATGAGAGAGATGTACTTATAATAAGGAATGTGAGCATCGGCAGCATGTGTCCACCACCTGTTCTCGGTAACAGAGCAAACCTGAAGTCACATCGTCTTTTCTAAAAGGCTCCTCTGTGAGAGAGCTGTAACACAATCACACCCTGTGCTGTCAAACACATTATATCTGTATTCTCTCACTCTGTAATGGATAACATCTCTAATTGGTGCTGACTGTTTGCACCAATGAAAAGTGCAACTGCAGCAACATGATACGTAGCTTGACTTTTCTGTTAACGGCTGTGAGACAAACAGTGAGACCGTGACGCTCAGTCCTGCCGGACGGTTCAGGGCTTATTCTGCTTTTCCCAAACAACACCAGTCTTTATTTATACAGAGCCAATTCATAACAGGTATCATCTCCAGGACGCTTTCAATAAAGAGCAGGTCTTTAACTCAGAGAGAGACCCAACGATTTAATATCCACCCAACATGAGCAGCATCAGGAAAACAAAACAGTTTGAGCCGTCAGGAAAGTGAGCTGAAGACGTTTTTCTACTCAAAGCACTTTTACATCACATCCTCAGTCACACATTCAGGAGGAATCTAAGTTGGAGGAGTTTATTCTTTCACACACATTCACAGTCTTGTCCAATGACACTTCGAGGGACGACCCACTCTACCTCTGAGCCACAGCCTCGTCTTCATACGTCCTGCCGTCGTATGAATGATGGACACATTAGAAGTGAACTCATTCATCGGATCGGCTAATTAAACGCCTCCTGTAGGATGTTTTACACACTGTCTGTATCAGGGGAAGCTCTAAAACACACATTTTTAACACAGTGATTTTGATAGTAATTGTTTTGATGTATTCACAGAACATGCACTACATTTGGTCAAATAGAATATGAATAGGATGGGATGGTGCTTAATCATTATCGTCTCAGTCGAACTGCTCCATGTGCATGTAAGAAATCACTGCAGTCAATCATTAAATAGTGCTAAATAGAGTCGGAGGCAAGGTTGTTTTTAAATACGTGATGATGTATGATTTTATTTCCAAAGACGATTCAAACATTAATTGTTTCTCAGCTCGTTGACTCAGCAGCTCAGGAAGAATAAACCTGTGTGTAGAGATGTCCTTTCTGTGAGGATTTTCTTACCGTGTCAGCTGCATTCCTTAAATGTCAGTCAGAGTTCATGTATCTGGCCTTTTTTTTGTATGATTTCATGTTCGTACTTTTAGTAAAATTGTGTTAACAAGCCCCGCGCTGACTCGGCCAGCCGGCCTTCTGTCCCTCAGCTCTTGTCAATGGACTTTACAGACCCACAAAAACTAATCTGTGTGGGAGTGTGGCGGGGCAGATGGAGTGGCCGGGGGGCTTAATGGGCGGAGGCAGCTCCATCTTTTTACCATGTGACCCTCGCAGACGTCAGTCTGAGGTGGCATCAGACGGCCAAATAATCAGTCAATCAATAACAGTGTCACGGTGTCACGGTGTGGTTATCATTTAATGAGTGTAACTTCCTTTTTAAATGTAAGTCTTCACCAGTGATGAGGAATCTAGCAGTGACGTCAACTATTTTCTAAGACATTCAACACCACTAATGAGAGACTGAGGTTTTATATATCAGTGTGCAGACACTATCATTTTATTTTATTCAGCAAATCATCCCACTCATAATCTTCCTCTTCAGCATTTTAAGAACACATCGCTAGTCTTACATCTCAAAGTAAAACAGAGGCACCACTACCTGAACAGAAGAGAGAAACTGCAGCATCAGCATGTCGCTGACACTTTCTATACACTTTCATTATAATTACAACAGTAATCCATGTGACAAGTACTGTCCAACATGGGCTGCATGTGTAACCTCAAGCATGAAATCAATAAAATCATCCCCACTTTGATCAGCTACAATAATAATAATAATAATATATCAGTAATAATAATACAATAATTAAATAAAGGGACCATTGTGCAGAGGTGAGCAGATTCTGCTTCTTCCACCCTCAGCTTTGTAAGAGGAAATGATTCATGATTTGTGTTTTTCGCTTCTCTTAAACGGAGAGCAGATGTAATTTCACGAGAACTTCGGGACGGAAATGTGCTACAACCTCTTCACGGGTTTCCAGGCGAAATGGCCAAAACGTAACGGAGCCTGTCTTCGCGGCCGTGTGGTGTGATTCACGTCCCTGGTGTGAGCTCTCACACAGTGGCTGAATATAAACCTGCAAGCTGAGAAGCTCCTTTGTGAGTCATACTCTATCACACTAAAATAATGCAAACGCCTTATAAATAGCAGAGAGATGTGAGTATTTATCCACCAACATGCTCTTGGCTGTGTATAATGGGTTTCGTGTTTCAGATGTTCATGTGTAGACAAGGCTTCACTTTGAAATCCACCACATGAAGTAAATTTAGATGGCGTTTCTACACGTAGTACGTGTCATCTGTTTTATCATTTGTTGGATTAATGAGAGGCACTCTGGGTTTTTAGTCATGGTTTGTGGAAATGCTTCTTCTTCACAGGCATGAATGAGTATCAACCTCTGTGTGTGTGTGTGTGTGTCTTTGTTTTATGGGTGTGTGTGCATGTTTTTCCCAACAGAAATGAGTGATTGTTTGCTTGTGAGAAATTGCCTCCGTGTGAGCATGTAGCCTGTGTGTGTGTGTGTGTGTGTGTGTGTGCATGTCCATAGTAAACTATGGGGGTCACTGAGGGGTCGACTGGTTGTCTCCTCTAGAATGTATTTGCATCTGAAACTCCAAGGTCAGGACTAATGTTTTTCTCTCTGGCCGTGTCCCTGAGGGGTGCAGAGAGATTAGCTTGTCGTATTTCACCTGTCAAACACTTAAAAAGGACCAGTGGGGGCCGGTCAGAGATGCCTGTGAGCCGGTGGGTCTCCCGAGGTCACAGCTGCCCGTCTGCAGCCACTGTCACAGAAACGCCAAAGGAAGGGCACGATGGGACGGGTACAGCGTGACACCACCTTTTAAAACATGACATTTGCAGATATGATGCAGGCTGACCTTTAGAGCGAGTGACATCGGATATTCTTTTAACATTTAATACATTTATTCGACTGGGTCTCCACAGCGCAGGCATCCCGACCGACCGGTGAGAGACGCATCAAGGACGCGGCCCACGGTGGCTTCACACTCATTAACACCTGCAAACCCCAACCCCACAGCCCTGGTGTGTGCAACGAGCTGAGAGCATCAGAAGTGGACTTCTTGAGTAAAAGTCAGACAGTGTTTGCTGAGAACTACCAAACTTGAACTGAGCCTAAAGACGAACTTATCAGCCTGGGAAATGTTGACCTCACACCCATAGGTGATGCTGGGTGGGGACTCAGGTGACACAGGCAGTGAAACGCTGCTTTATAGCCTGGTGGAAGCTTCTCTGAGGGTGAATCTTGCTTCTACATGAAATGATTGTCACGTTCCAGTGAATTGAAGCACACTTTACAACATGAGACAAACACTATCGGCCCATCATCTGCCTCAATTTACTCCAACAGAGAGAATATCAATATCATTAATCGTGAATATAGAGTGGCCATTTTTCTGTGTTTGAATTGATTTGCAGCCATGATGGTGAGCACATCTCTAGCTCATGTGTGTTTAGAACAGTTACAGCTCATGCGGCCTCATTTCTGGAGGAAGAGACACAACACAAGATGAGCGTTGGTTATTTTTACCTTCCATCCAAACACAGGAGCAAGTGACAGGAAGTGCTGTCGTCTGCTGTTTACACACTAGTTTTAATTTTTTTACACTTAAATACTTTTTCAGAAATACATTGGCAGCTCTCACATTGGAGGGTAAAGGGACCTGAGGTAAGGCGAGTAAAGCAGGGAAACCAGCAGCATCAGATTGGATGTCATCAATCTCTGCTTCCACCACCGCTTTTAGCAGCACTTTCAACATTTGTGAAATTTCAGAGGGTGACAGACATGATTCCAGTCCAGCAGGTTGTCTGCAAGTCAGCTTCTCTCTGCACACTTCAATCATGTGCTCTTTAATTGCAATTCCTTCATTTGTTTCTTGTCTGGTATCTGAAACTTAACGGTCTTGGTCTAGAGTGTGGTGGCTGTACTTCAGATGATAAAGAATGAGTTTCCTTCTAATATTCAGAGGTTAATCCAAACCCTGGCTTCTCCTGTCTGTGTGCAACGCTTTGGACAAAAGAGTCGGCCAAATTTGTGAGAACAGGAAGCTGAAGATGGCTGGTGAAGTGCAACCATTCTCTCCATCACATGGTCCAGATGTGGACAGTCAGAGAGTGACAAAAAAAAAAAGAGGAGGGAGGACAGAAAAAGAAAAGAAGAGCGGAAGCAACATTTAAAGGGAAAAAGGAACCAGGTAATAATTTTAGATGTGTATCTGGGGAGTTTGACGTAACGACTTCCACAGATACATTCCTAAGCAGCTTCACCCCCCATCTTGTTGTGTCCCATGCAGCCCACCCCTCCTCTGGTCCCTCAGAGCGCCTCCATGAGGGCCAATGATGTCAGATCCAGTATTTCACAGCCAGAAGCGGGCGATGACATGGACAATTTGGCCTGTGAGTTCTCTCCAGCATTGGACATGGTGTTACGATTACACGCTCCACTGCAGGTCCGACATGCCAGGGATGAAGGGGTGATGGTGTGTGTGTGTGTGTGTGGGAACTCGGGGTGTAGACCTTTTAAATAACTTTCATAGAGTACAGCTCTATCCTTCTCTCTCCTCGTAAAACACAATAACCCTGATAGATGTCCAGAGGTACGGAGAGGCAGAGGAGGACTGATGGAAACGTGCTCATTTCTCCTCTGCAGCAGTGAAGTCTATCACTCTGCCTTCACCTCCGGTCCAAACGGCCTCCCACACATTAACAGAGCGCAGAGGAAGGACTTTAGGGCCGTGTTTTGGCGTGCACAGTATATCACTGAGAACCAGCCTCTAATCTGCTTCAAACGGAAACGAAGATAAACTATTTTTTCTTCATTTCTTTTTTTTTTTTTGTTTCACTTTTTACGGCCAGTTTGGGTTTCATGGCCGCAGCAGGTGAAAAACTGAGCAGGTTTACAATCACTTAGGAGAAATGAGAGCAGGGGAGCAGGGCAGCTGAAACCCCAGGGTCGGCCTACAGGTGGGGGCTGGATCACGGAGGAATTCAGCCTCCAAACTATATGGAAACCCCAGGAAACCCAGCAGAGATAACAGAGTGGGATATCTGATATGGGATATCTGAGAGAGTGAGGAGGGAAGCCGTCTTTCTGGGTGTAAAACAACCCCAAGCAGGCGGGATATTCACCCAAACCTGGGGTGGCTCCCTCGGGACGTGATGACTGCATGCATGAAATTGTAGTAGTAGAAGTAGATAATGTCAATGAGACACAGGGGAAACCCCAAAGAGGCTCCGGCAACACAAAAAGCACTCGTTTCTAATGAGTTGGGACGAGTGTGAATGTGTTTCTAGTAAAAAAATGAAATGAAACCACTTAAAATCAAATGTTTGTTACACAGTTAATGGAACAATTAATCCCAGCAGTGGTTTTTAGAAGAATCAGCTTAAAACAAACATTTTTAAAGTCGATATTTCATTATGAGACTTTAGGTTAAGATAAATACTTCCACACGCAGCAAAGACAGTGAGTGCGACCCTGTTACAACAACTATAGCAAGTCTTTAATGGGAAAAGGTGTTTGTTTTGGGCTCACGGAGGCGGCCTGAGTGACTTTGAGACGACCTTGGCTGTCAGCAGACAGTAAATATAAGGAGCATGTGTCGAGCAGACTGTCATCATGTCCGGAAATCAGTTGTTCTCCCGACTCTCCTCCTCTGGAGCGTTTGTTCTTTATGACAACAGACCGATTCAGACGTAAATCAGCCTGTCGGTCCTGAACAAGCACTCACACAGTCACCACTCAATCATCAGTCAGACACTATATTGTCTTTGGGGGTGTTTTCAGGACATGGGGAGGGAAAGGCTGTTAAAAAAAATGGCTGTTCAGACCACAGAAACGTAGTATGGATGCTCACAGACCTCCTCAGGGCCACATTTTCAGCTTTCACTTATTCAAAATAGATAAATTCCTGCCGCAGCACCACTTGGAAACTTGGTTTTTGGTAGTAAAGATGCAGCAACTGTCTCAGCTGGTTCTGTATGATGTTACACACTCATTCTAACCCCCTTCAGATGTGCACACTGTATGTTAATCTGATGGCAAACTAACATGTTGGTCTCGTGTCAGCGCTGTGGAAAAGTCATGAAGGCAATTTTCTGTGTCACTTTCAGCTCAAGCATCAGTTTGATGGCATCAGATTGACACAAAAGAGGTTAAACATGCAGAGAGAGAGACAGTTTTTAGTATTTTTACATCAGGTTAGAAAAACTATTTTCACCGCAGGGTGAGACCAAGGCCAGACGGGTTAAAAGCCCTTCATTCATACCAGCTGCTCGGACGAGTCAATAAAGATACAGTAAAACACAACAGCATGTGAGCTGAAAGAGTCCAGTCAGAGATCATGAAACATTTAGCAGGATGAGCATTGAATGTTAAACTGGTTGGATTCAGTGGATTCAGGCTGAGATCGTCCGTCACGTTAGGGGTCATTAGTTTTAAAATCCATCAGTGATGCAGCTCGTGAGAAAAACAGAAAACATTATTATAATTAAATCACAGGACTCACAAGAAATGGGATTTTGCTCTAAAACCTAATTAACATTATCTATTTAACACCGACATCAGCTCAGGTGATATTTCATGTTTGTCCTGTTTAATTAGTTCCTGAAAGCTCCCCAGTGAGGAGACTCATCCTCGGCCCTCTCTGCTGTTGTTACAGCTCAGATTAGGCATCTAAATAACTTGACACCTTCGCTGCCTGCCTGTCGGATCTGCTGCCGATTGTGCTTCTTAAAACTGCCAGTATTAGTGGCTCGGCGGGGGCCTGCGTGGCTGGGGGCCTTGTGAATACTCAACACTATTGTGGAAGTGTCACGTCCACGTTGGATACATCAGACCTATAATGGTGAATTATCCTGCTCGCAGGAATCGGCCGCCATACTTCATTCACAGGAATTCAGCAATGACAGCCCTCTCCCCATGGAGGAATAAACATGGAGTCCTCACTCACCACGTCTCTCCCCGCTCACACTTCCTCACCCTCCGCTCTGACACGTCTGCTCTCCTCAACATACAGATATCAGCGCTGCTCAAGGTGTGCGCTGACAGGAGGAGGTGTGTTCAGGGGAAACGCAGGAACAGGAAGAGAAAATGTTAAACGTTATTGGTATTGTCTGTTTTCTCATAGATTTAAACTACCTTCTTGTTTTCCTTGCAGAGCTGGGGAAGACTTTAGATCCTGCACAGACCCAAATCACCTCAAGTATTTATTCACCTCCACACAGAAACACCTGCAGAGTCACGTCCCATCTCCTGGTTTTAGCCTCTTACTTCTCACTTCATTCACACTGTGTGCTGATCTTGTTTTAATAGATGTGACACTACAGGTTACACCTTCTAAATAATCATTGTACTGTAGATGTGTAAGGTCAAAGCCACAGAATAAGGCAGCACACCACTTTGCATCGTCTGCGTACAATCTCATGCACAATGAAGCTCCTCATATTGGAGGATTCGTACGCAGCCTGAGGAGTTTCGCCCACAACTCAGGGCTGATTCCACAGCAAACAACAAGGCAGAGTTGAGATTAATTGACTGAGAAACTGATCTGAGGTCATTTCAGCTTCGATCCATCTGATGGGTCTGATGTTTGGAGAAAGTTAAATCATTACGAGCCGGCCTTTCTGCTCAGTCAACACTGTATTAATGTGTGAACACAAATACATTCGTATCACTGTGTGGTGGTTAAGACCACACGGTTAAAATGTTTTCACTGTTTTTCTGGCCTTTGTCTTGTTGCTTTTGATGCGTGAGCAGACCTCCGTGTCGCCAGACGTGGCTGATACATCTGTGAGAGCGCTATTATGCTGTATTCCCCGTTGGTTAGATTAGACTGACATGTGAAAGATCCCGGGGCTTTCCTCACATGCGCCGACGCTCCAAAGCGAGCCCTGCCCGACACATGCATGCCACCCATGACCCCGGTGGGGCTGTTTCTGTTGTGTGTTCAGAGTGGTGAGTAAGCAGCTTTAAGTAATCCTGGATATCAGGGACATCTGCATTTTATAGACAATCCTGCAAAAGTGGTGTTGTGGCAAAGTCCCTGTGGCAGCGGGACTCGGTGATGCTCAGTACGAAGACAGGCCGGACTGTTTAATAAAGATCTTGGCTAAGTATTGATACATAATTTTGCGGAGAAATGTCCCAGACTTGTTGTGTCTGGGTCTAAATTAGGAAATTCCCACTGAGGTTTACATATGTTTTGGATTATTTGGGTAACCTTAAAGTTTAGTTGTGTGCACAGAAGTCATTATGTAAAATATAACAATATATATAATATATTCCAGTGCAGTTATCAGTTGCATCTCGCTCTGGAGATCCGTACGCTGCAGTTCTGTGTTGCGGACACACACACACACACACCAGTGGGTGAAACGTCAGACCCCGGGCCTGATTCCCTTCAGCTCTGTTTGGTGCACGATGACGTTTGGGGTCAGCAGCATTTCATGTTGATATGTTTCCCATTTTCTTTTAATAATCAAAATAATGAAAACCTCTTTGAGATTGCAATCCAAAACACATGAACCCAGTCCTCACCGAACTGTAAATCTCTCTCCAGTTTGGAAGGTCACGTTTGTGGAGTTCACTGTCTGACTGAGACTCTTGATGACTTAGCATCTTGGCAGACAGTGAGACCGACAGACAGCTTGGCTCAGTCAGTGCCATGTGGGTTTGATGCACATATATATAGTCAGTTCCTTGTGTAAAGTGCTTTTCATATACTCTGACTACTGCAGTGTGTGTGTTCTACATCTATATACACCCATAGTACATGTAGATATGGATTATCTCATTATCTTATTCCTAAATCTAAAACTAATGCCATATTTCGACGGCATGGTACTACTGCAGATGACACCCCCATCAGTGTAGCCGGGATTCTTAGCTGATCAACACAGCGACGCCACATGAAACACAGGAACGAGCTCATTGCGTGTTGCTCCGTTCAACTTGCTGGATCCTTTCATCAGCAACCAAACAGAGGAACATCTGCACTTCGTCAGCTGACCACTGTGTGGCTTTGAAGGCTGCCCTGGGTTTTTTTTTTTGTTGTTTGGGTTGACTAAATCAAAAAAATGCATTTGCTATTTGTGCCGAATGTCCTTTACCAAAAACATACCAGGCTCCAAGTGAGTCAAGTAAGCTAACTTACCAAACTTAAGAGAAGACAATGAAGGTAAATACAGGGCTCTTACCTAACAAAACAAAACATCTATCATCTATCAGACACTGCTTTTAGTCTACATTTGTAATATTCAGCCCAAATCACAAGGTTTCACAGCAGGAGAAGGAGTGGAGTAGGTGCCATCAGTGCCCCAATCAGCCAATCAGCAGGACAAAAGGACAAAAGCACCATCACCAGGGAGGGAGGGAGGGAGGGAGGGAGGGAGGACACACAGCAGAAACACACAGTCGCAGCCAAACGCACACTATGACCTGGGTCAACGTCTGCACAAAGTTTCATGGACACTCATCAAACCATTGTCGAGATATTACACAGATTATCAAGTGAAAACTTTGACCTGCTGGTGGCACAAGAGGAAAAGTGGAAGTATCACCAAAGCCACCAAGGTTAATCCTCTGGGAATTATAAATGCCTGTAAGTAATTTCATGGCAAATAGTTGAGATGTTTCAGTCTGAAATGGAGGCTGGAGCGGTGGACTGACTGACCAAAAACAGGCAGACTGTCACTGCCATTATGGCTGACAAAAAACACCACAATACTGCATCAAACAAGGCACAAACACACACACACACAACTCCCTTAAATTCCCAACTGGTCAGGTGAAACAGCTCATCAGACTGTGGCTGCACTGGACAATACTTCTATTACAAGTTTGCATCAATATTTTCATTAGTATTTATGTGGCTGGAAGGCAGGAGGTACCTGGAGTACATTTGGAAACTGGCAGGTACAGAAACAGATGAACGTTCAGTAGAGAGATAGAGTTGTAAGTCTGTCCATCTCTAACTTGAACCGCAGGAGTCCGTGTGCTGCTGATATGATATATGAGGCTCCCTCTGTCTGCCCATTCCAGCTCTATAGGAGGCAGTTTCATCCCTCTCTGCAGGGAAGTCCAGATTTATGGAGCTGAAACTGTACACCTGTATATACGCTTTTCCAACTCTTACCAATCTGCACCCAGCGAGGAAGGTTAATAATCACAAAGCTGCAGCAACGCGGAGAAAACCGTGCTGAATGTAACACAAATAAACAGACAGAGATGCGGTAAAAGAACCGAAAATGTATTTTTCCTCGTCATCTTCTTCTTATTATTATTGATTATGGGAATCAGATGTGTGTAAATCAACCAACACAGACACTCACACACACATTCTCTTACATGCACAACTCCTCTCACACACCCTTCTGTTTATGGACAGCAGGTCTTCCTCCGTCTCCCAGCCGGCCCGCCTCCCGCTGCTTAGTTGTAAACTCATGTAATATGTTTAGCATGCTTGGCGATCATCTCACTACCGCTGCTCAAGGTCACTCACTGTTATCAAATCAGCACAGCGAGGCCTTCAGGGCGTCGCACGGTACGCAGGGCTGATGTAAAGTATCTGCACTGAGACGTCAGGACAGGCCTGCTGGTTTCTGATTTCATTACTTTTTATTAGTACTTTTAAATTGTTTATTCTCTCTCAAAGTTCCTCCAAAATTCATCTGTTGATCCTGAG
Source organism: Pempheris klunzingeri (assembly GCF_042242105.1). NCBI lineage: Eukaryota > Metazoa > Chordata > Actinopteri > Acropomatiformes > Pempheridae > Pempheris > Pempheris klunzingeri. The sequence continues at coordinate 25,673,505 of NC_092021.1, forward strand.
GGAGAATTAATTGGTACGGGCTGATCTGAACCTCAGACCTCATGACATCGCCCCCTCTTTTAAATGACTGAATCCCATCATCTTTTTAAATCATAATTTCTCAAAAGCGTCCTGAGAAACAGCTGCACCAAGAAAAGTTAACTAACAAATGAGAACGCTGTGAGATTTGCACAATAGGAAAACATGCATATGCAGCGTGAATACAGAAAAAACAAATGTGCAATATCCAAAACAGTAACAAAGGCACATTCCCCGAGGTCGATCTGATTGTCTTTACATTGTTCAGGTTATTCCTTCAGGTGTGTCATATTCTAGCAGGATCACTGGATGTATGACTGACTGACTGAGTGATATTGGCTTTATTTGATTGACACGGTGTTGCAGTACTGAATGTGGAGCAGATGGTTGACGCTGTGTGTTTCATGCTGTGTATTTTCAGATTGTCAGCTCTGTAGTAGCCTAGACCAGACCAATCTGATATTTTTACTCCTCTGACTTCACACCGAGCCCTTATATCTACACCAGTTTTCAACACAAAGCGACTTCCAACAACTCCAGAGCTGCCACAGTTGGATCGTCTGCTGCACATTAAAAATAGAAAGAAACCTATTGTGGGTTAACAAGCTACCTGTCCACTCTGATGTACAGGTGGCTACTTACAAAGTCTGTGTTAGTAAGACCCCATTTTAGAAAGACTTTCTGAGATGTCACAGTAGGAGAATGTATAAATAATATACTGAATAACATTTGGCTGCTTCCTGGTATTGTTCATGATGGTTTTCTGTCACTCCACCGTGGCTCACTGGGACACTTCAATAGAACAGAGCCAACGTTAATGTTATCAGTAACACTCTCAGCGCTAACATGACCCACACCAGTCTGTCCATGACAGCCACACAATAAGCCCACCCCCTAAAACGCCACAGTAACACAGCATTAGTAGGACAACATTTCCATGTTAAATATCACTGATAAACATCCCTATGAGATGTTGTTACTCAGCTTTGTTGAATATTTGATTCTAATTGTCAATTTTGTCTTTCTACTGTCGGTGCTACAGACATTGTTCTCATAGTGGAAGAAATAAAATCATTTTTAAAACAAGAAGATTGTTTTTAAGTCAGTATTTTGTGTGGAATTGTTGTTTTGATGGTTCAAGTCCTGCATCAGCCCGTCGGGGATTGTTTTGTAATATTGAACAGCTAATATTGAACCTCTTACTTAATCACTATTCATTACGGCATTCAGGCTCTTGAATGGTGCAGAAGCTAGAAAGCTAACAAGGTAATTCCTTTTGAGACTGTAAAGCCAGCGAGGTTAACGAGCAAGCCAAGAAAGAAAGAAAGAAAGAAAGAAAACTCTTTTTTTTATCAGTGCAAAAGCTTCGTTTTGTAGGAATCCTTCTCTCTTCCCTCTCAGCTCACTTAAAGCTGACTTTGCCAGAGAAGCACTGGTTCTTTGAGGTTAAGCTCAGAGATTTTTCTGCCTCCAGAGCAGCTCTGCCTGCAAGACTGGACTAAAGTTCCAATCTGTGCATGAATGAAATTCAATCTGCTACATACATACATGCACATGCCAGCTGGAGTCAGGGACAGTCAGGCAGACAAATAGACTTCCCAGTAAACTAAACTCCCCCGAAGAAAAGCCTCAGAGAATAAATCTCATAGAATATATATAATGCTTATACACAGGAGGGCAATTAAAAAACGGGCCTCCTTCCCACTGCCTCTCTCTCCATCGCCCTCTTTCTTCCCCTTGCTCTCCTCTTTAACTCTTATCATTTCCTCGCCAAACCTAGTTGGATGTTGCTAAAAAGCCATAGATCAAATCCTGCATGACTCTGGGAAACGGTTCTATTCCAGATTCGCCCATATCTACGGAAAATAATGATGTGATCAGGTTTTGGGTTTAGCATGAAACCCGTGCATAACTTGCTCCATGTGGTGTGTGTGACAGGAACCCTTATGTGTGGTTAAGCTTACAGTGGGAGCAGCTCAGCGACGCCAAGCGTTGCTTCCTGTATGTGTTTTCCTGCAGGAGATATTCTGCTCATTTAAAACTCTTTTAAAGCGTGAGGCAGGGGGAGGACTTATTCTTCTGATGGACAGGGTTTAACACGTCAGGCAGCTCAGTGAGAATCTTAACCTGCAGGTAGCTACTGGTTTTCAGTTATTTTAGTCAAAGCATGAAGATCATCCTGCAACGACTGGAGATTAAAGAAATAATCCAACAGTGTTGCATCATGGTTGTAGAGTTATGAGCAGGGACTCTCTTCAGCCTTGAAGTACGAGACACAATAACATTTAAAAGAAACACATTTAACAAACCTAAAAGTGTAGGTAGCTCTTCTCATTCTTATTCTTGAATTTATGTTTTTATTCATTTCTTTTGATTAATGTTTGCAGCCTTGCCGTGTAATTCCCATCACCCCCTTCTTGATTTCTATGTTTTCTTCTGTTACTGGGTAAAAAGAACCACTAAACCACTAAACCACTGCCATAGCTTTTTAGTGCGATGGTACTTTTCTGCGTTTGACAATTATCTGAGACAGGAAGCTACTTGTCGTAGTCGAATAACCCTCGTGAGGCGGCTCAGCATCTTCTTTCCATTCATCAACCTTCACCTCAGGAGCACATCACAGGGAGACGGGGCCGTAGTGGCCCAGTGGGGTCAGAGATATACTGCCCTGTGTATCCAGATAGGCAGCCAGCTTCCTCCTCTGACATAAACACCGGCTTTACGGAGCCTGAGGCCGGTCAGGAAAACTCCGGAGACTTCCCCACCGGAGGATGAGGAGGGAATGCGTCTTGGCTTTTTATGCGTTTTATACATCCATGTTACATGTGAGGGATTTTATAAACATATGGATGAAGACATTATAGTGTAACGTTTAGATATATAGATTTTATGATCCTTCTCTGTGTGCACGAGCTTCCTGCAGGTGCTGTGGCTTCTTCCCACAGTCCACGGATGTGCACGAGTATCTGAATGGGAATGTTTTTATTTGTCCACATGTTCTCTGCACACACACACACACACACACACACACACACACACACACACACACACGTGTTCAAGATGTTATGAATGAAAAGTTTAGTGAGAGTAAAACTCTTCAGGTATTTACATACACACACTTTTCATCATACTCTTTTTTTTTTTCTCTCCTTTGTATTGATGGTTATATGAATGCAAAATATTAATAAAAACACAGATTCTTAATTTGATAGATTCATTTCTTTATTTTCACTAGATCATTTTGCACTGCACTGCTGCACAATAATGCAGAGGAAACAATCATTAGTGGAAAACAGTTTGTTCTACAGTCACTTTCTTAAAATGGTATTTCATGACAAGTTCCCTCACGTCAGTATTTCACTTGAGTGTGCTTGCAGGACATTAATGCAGGGGCGGTGGGGCGGTGGGGCCGTGGTGTGGTGTGGACTTCATGGATTCATTTAGAAGTTGAAGATCGCTGCGGTAAATCAATGAAAAACTCAAATGGAGTCTGGATTGACTGAATTTTCAGTTTGATAGCTTTATTTGCTAAAAAGCAATGAGAGGAATTCAATAAATTAGACATAATACTTTGAAAGGTACTTTGACTTCTCTTTCAAAACACGCCACTCCCCTAACATTCCACATATAAAGACTGGGAACTCTGTAATGTGATTTTATATTTCTCCCTCCAGTTACCATTTTTTCCTCTACTTTTTTTTTTAGTGCTTATAAAGTGCAGACATGCATTAACACTCCTAGCTTTTCTTAGCACTAACAAGATCTACTGAATCCTCTACAGATGCACCGTTCTCCCAACTATCTTTCCAGCACTGATTCACATTTAGGGCTACAGAAAAAGAGACATACAGAGATCTCCCAACAGATGCATGTCCTCCACCAGAAAAGTAAAATGAGTGAGCAGATACACCTCTCAAAGTGTTTGGCCCATATGTCTGAAGCCAGTATTCTGCTTTTAAGCACACGGATGCCTCTTTAGTTCCTGAGCCTTTTGTAAAACACAGCAGCAACACAGAGGGCGATAAGGCACGCGAAGCCGAGGACGCCGACAGCCACGCCGAGCCCGACGGCAGAGTCTTCTTCTTTTTCTGCAACAAGGGGCTTCTCTTTGGACTCGGTGTTGTCGGCGCTGGTGGTGATCTTTGAGGAGCTGATGGTGTATGTCTTGGTTATGCCCTCTGCAGAAGTGTCCAGGGTGCTCCTCTTCCTTCTGTTGCTGCACTGCTTGAAGGTGCTGCACGTGCTCAGTTCACACAGCCGGGTGATGCAGTGGAGGTAGTAGGTGGACACGGTCTCGTTCTGCTGCTCGATGAAGCGGAAGGCCGGGAAGCGGAAGCGGGCGCTCTGGCTGTCTCCGTTTTCGATCATGGTGGTCAGCTGATCCTTTGAGCAGGGGACAAACAGGTTAAAGAAGCTGGAGTTGGACGGCAGCGGGGAGATGGAGGCATAGCACCGGTCAAGCAGGACGTTGTACTGCCCTGTCAAGTTGGTGGCCTTGACCTCGACATACACACTGGTCCTCAGCTCAATCCCCAGTGGTGGAATGTTCAACGGCCTGGTGTAGTTGGCGTCACTGAACAGCTCCATGTTCAAGGTGCTGATGAAACTCCCATTGTTGTCCTTGATTGCAATGGAGGAGGCCGACACATCGATCTGGGTGTTGTTGATCAGATATTCTAAGGGATAGGCGCAGGAGTAGTAGTACTTCAGCTCAGCGTTGTAAGTGATGGTGCCCGTCGTAGGATCGACGGATCGCACAACGCCGCTGATGTTGACCGTCTGGATGTTGGAAAAGTCTGAGAATATACCCGTCCCAGCAGCGCTGGTGGTCCTGAACACGCTTCCACAGGAGTGGGTCATGTTTAGTGGGAAGTTGAAGCGAGCAACAGGTGGGGAAACGGACTCATCGAGCGTCGCTCTACAAGCCGGCTCCAACATGTGGTTCAGGATCAGCAGAGTCTCGTTGTAGCCGGTGTAGATGACGGGGCAGATCTCAATCGCCAGACCAATGGATGAGGTGCCACACTGCACTGAAATGTCATTGACCTGTGGCCGTCTCGCTCCTGCTCCACACTCATTCAGCATTAGCTGCCAACTTCTGGCTATCATGGAGAGTAAAAGTAAAATAATCTTCATTGTTATTCTTCAGCTTTGCCTCAGATTTGTTAACCTCTCTGCTAAAATCTTGGCTCTGCTGCTGCAGGCTGGTAGATCTTCAGTCTGTTTGAAGTCTTCTGGCTGCATTCAGGGGTCTTTATAAGTAAGTGTGTCCTCTGGGATTGGTCCAAAACAAGGGCAAGTTCCTTTCTATTTGTGAACAACTGTATTGTATTAAGTAGGAGAGTCGGTCTGGACCATATCCTAAGGGTAGCAAATGAAACCTGAAGCATCTTGCTGTTTTGGAACGGCCTTGTTCCTTTGTTGCGTTTGCTTTAAAATATAGATTTCCATGCCCCCTATGACTAAGCCCTCATGAAGTAAGTGAACATAACACTGGATAAGATGGATTTCTGAAGAACACGTACAATGCTGTGAGGGTTCCTCTATCCGGGTAGAGACCCAGCAGCTTCAGTAATGACCTAGTTGTGATTTATTGGAGCAGTCAGTCACTGTACATCCATTATCTGTCCAACAGCATATCACTGACATTGATGCTAATAATAACAGTCAACAACAACATACACAGGAGACTTTTATAGTCAACTAAACATCCTATGTGTGAAGGTTTGCTCTAAGAGACTTTGAGATAAAGGCAGAGAAAATAAGCATTACTGAACATAACTGTGTTTATTTACAGCTTTTTGTTTTGTCTTTGTTTTTCTTCTGTTTTCCAACAAGTGAAACTCACAATGTCCCTCGTTTCATAATGTGTTTTATTCAGTCATTGTTTGCACTCAGACTCAGACCTACAAACCAGTGATGAGAGGTCGCAGCAGCAAGTAATGCAACTCCTAAACGCAGTCAGTGGGTTTAGTTGCTCATTGGCTCTCTCTGCATTTATAAGGTGCGTTGTATCCATTAGTTTGGTCTGCACAGACATGTTTTAGTGGTTAAATGTGTCACAATCCAGGCAAAATAGTGCAGATAGTTCAAAGAGCATTAATTTATTGAATACAATAAAAATCAGATCCTCTGAGGATCGTATAGTTCAGATTTTGGCTTCATATTGGTGTCACATATGGGAGGTGCATCCACCTATTGTGTTGCTGCAAAGCATATATTGGTCAGCTATTGTTGCTAGTATATATTCAGAGGCTGGTGGTGAAATGACACGCTGATCCTGCAGCGTATTATAAAGGTAACTGAATCCAAGCAGTGTCAGAGGAGACAGAGACCAGGTACAGCTTCAATGACACTGCAGGGCGCTCGAAACAATCTATAATGATTATACACAGGAAACTAGCTGATAATAAATATATATATATATATATATATAATATATGGACCAAGCCCATACATTTCCTCCTTAAAGGACAGAGAGCTCAGTCACATTTAACTGAATCTCTGTTCAAATCCTCAATACATTTCTCTTTGTCTCCTGAAAAACAAAACCTCCTTAGGTAACTTTAATATTTTATAATCGAGCAGCTGAACATAATGAAGATGGCGAAACACCAACACAGTCAGCGTGTCTCTGCCTCTGGACCGGCCAAGTTAGAAATACACACAAAAGAGATTAGATATTTATCAATAAAAGACACTGATCCTTTTTTTTTTTCATCAAAAACGTCGCCTTATTATTCCCATAGTGGCCGTGGGTAGTGAATAATGAGTGGTGAATATACGCTGCACTAGAATAAAAAGGAGCAAACACACATTTAACTTAAACAAAAAAACAAACAAAATTAAAGTATAGATGTAGAACTATGACAAAAGATGTGGAAAAGACAGAAGTACACTGATGCACAGGCTCCATTAGATGTGTACAGTATATACCGCATGTTTACATTTGTGTTTGACAGTAATGAACCAAAAGTGTGTTTTCTAGACTGAAAATAATTTAGTTCATAGAGTAAGAACAGTGTAACAGGGTTATTGTGCCACACAGATCATTACCAATACCCTCTGACATGTCTTTTTCAGTTTATCGACTGTTCGCTCAGTATACACTTCATTACTCAACCAATCCATGGACAACTGTGCAATCATTTTTGTGTATATAAGGTTTTTCAGTATTTATTATGTTTATTTAATCTTCTCTTTCTTTAACTGTGTGTTTTATGTCTTTATGTCCTTGGAGCTGCAATAACAGTGAACTTTCCCCACTGCGGGATCAATAAAAAGCTTTATCGTATATCGTATCTTATATAAAGACAGTTATGCACTATATCAGAATTCAGAAGCCAACTTGACACTGAACACCCGAACATGTCACTCACCACTTTTAGCTTTTTGCCACGAGGAACTTTTTCACTACGACCCACTTTTTTAATGTTCCCACTATAACAGGACACCTTGTGCCTTTGTGTGAGTGCCGTAGAAGACACTGACAGGATATAACAGAATCCTGCAAAACCTATTTTAGCAGCACAGACACTATATGTGCGAGGTGTGTGTGACCTTTTTATGACTTTTAGAATAAAGAAACTAAGATGGCAATCACTAAAGGAAGAAATGAATAAGGGAATAACATTTACGCTGAGTATAAAATGTAATTTGATCTATATACCTCATTTATCACTCACACACACACACACACATTAGATCTCCTTGTTGCCCTTTATTATCAACACCTCTTGTCCACGGCGATGACATCAGGCAGGAAGTGAGAGGAAGGACGACAAGCAGACTCTGTCAAAGCCCTGCTGTGAATTTATTGGGGTACGGGGCTGGTGACGGGGTCAGGAGGGTGGTGAGGGAGGGTCACCTGCTCTCCTGCTCGCTCGCCTCCGCTCTGGCTGCGTGATTGATGGTCCGAGCCTCGGAGGCGGCCGGAGGGTCTGCGGCGTTGAGGAGTTGCAGAGGCGGAAGCTTGGAAAGAGGAGAAAAACGAGGTGAGACTTCTGTTTGCAGGAAAAATACAATCCTGTGTCACTGTTTTACAGCGCAGGTCGTGACCAGGCGGCTCTCTGTTATGATTGGGCCTTATGGGTTATTTTGTCTAGCGGCGAGCGGCGCAGAGGTGATGATGGCTCCTGAGACAGAGGAAGTGAAGTGATGTGACGGTCTACCAGCCACAGAACACGAGCTGAGTGTTAATCTGCTGCTCTGACCAGAGCCTCCATTGTTTTGAATTGTAGTCTGAGCTGTTGCAGGATACAAGTCAGACCTCGAACAGTCACAGCCACATTAAACGAGTCCCCGAACGCTGCATTCATCCTGCATCTTTTCACAATTGATGCTCGTGAGTGTTGCGTTCAAGGTCTGGCTGATTTGTTTTTGTTACAAGATGAAAATTCGAGACTTTCTGTGTTTGTACCTTCAAGCTATATGAGTCCAGTCAAGCCTCTCATAGGTCAAGTCAAGTCCAAGTCAAGTTTTAAATCTAATGAAAGTCTAACAAACAGATTAGATTACGACATGTGGGAATTTGCCTTCAACGTCACATTAGTGAAACTGAAAACTATCCAGGAACAGGAACCGTTTTCTAAATGCAGGTTTGCTCCAGAAAAAGAGTGGAGTTTCTGGTCGACCTCCTCCTCTCTCCACGTCTTGCCCTGTGCTAATTGAAAGCTCATCTGTTTCATACATTTGTCTGCCATTTCCTCCGCCGGCCGGCTGCCGCTTCACCGTTATAGCGGCTGACCTGGTTCACACCAGATAATATATCACCCTGTAAAGCAAGTCGCCATAGAAGTAAGCCCAGCACTCGATTGTTATGCTAAGGAAATGAAATGCCACAAATGAAATGTGTTAATGCTCAGAGGTGCAACATTTATTAGCACAATACTCTGGAAAATACAGTTATTTGGAAAAGTTCTATAAAGGAATGAAAAGAAACGAGAGGCCGTGTGACGTCCCAAATCTACGGGAGTGCAGAGCTGGTTGATCCAGCGCTCACCGAGGAGTTCCCTGCAGAGAAAAAAGTTCTTTAAGATGTTGACTATGCAGCAATAATGCACTTTAAAGCCAAATTAAACTTTTTTTTTTCCAAACTTGGGTGTGTCAGAGCCGATGCAGTTGTGCTGTAAGGTCAGTAACTGACACCTTTTATGTTCTGTGTACACACCATGAACTGAACGGGGTCAAGACAGCAGGGACAATACAGCCAACTTTCCTTTGCGGTAATTTTAAACTTCAGCGATCTCTCTGCTGAAACCCGAGCTCCTTTCACTCCGATCAGCCAAAGTCCTTTCACACAGGTGAGTAGATCACAGACACATTAACAGGACAGTGGATCTGAAATCCATGAAGGACGAGCTGGTAATCAGTCACCAGGCTGTTCTTTCTCTCTGATAAAGAACATTTTAGAAAACATAGTTTGCTCTCTGCAGTCTGAATGTAGGAGCAGTTTGTGGGTGAAATTCAGGTTCAGCCTCACCAAACCAGCTGTGGTTGGGTTTGTCCCGAACAATTTGGTAAAACATTCCACATATATGAAAGTTTGATTGTAGTTTTATGCATCTATCTTCACTTCATGTGTATATATTGAATGTGTGTTATATTTATTGTCTTCTGCAGCAGCACTTCCCTTAAAAATGAGAAAAGCAGCATGTAAGTTATTGTTTGATATAAAATAACGATTTCGATTTTTGGTAAATACAGTTTATTAGATGCTGCAAATTGTAAAATGACCCAGAATGCACCTGTTCTGAAGAGTTAATGTGTGAGCATGTAGAAATCACAGCATCACTCACACTGTAGCACTGATTTACAACACACTGCATATTTC